>NW_006433378.1:483408-497393 GCF_000325575.1 Pteropus alecto | reverse complement strand
TATATATATATATATATATATATACTATTTTAACATCATTCTTAATTAGTATATATTGTCTGAATCTTACCATAATCTGCGATTTGCTTATTTTGAATTATTTATGCTATTTTAAATTTCCCATTTTTTTGCTATTATATATAACATTGTGATAAATATCATCATAAATACTTCCTCGTGAATTTCTTTGACCATTTCCTGAGGATAAATTCTATAAGAAAACTTACTAGGCTAAACACTTCCTTTCTTTTTCCAGCTTTGTTAGGCATTGGCAAATTAATTGCCTCTTACAAGGTTTGTACAATATGCATTAGTATTAATTCATAAGTTTGCTTTTGAAGCATATGGAAATAGATTTAGATAATATTTTATCTTTTTCCAACTATCACTATTATTAAAAATGTAAATAGGACTAGGTGATTCTATACTCTCTTTTTGCAGTTTAAAAAATGAAAAAAAAATCAAAGATATTTAGTTTTAGAATTCTCTTAATTTACTTAAAAACAGCAGATATGAAAATAATACATTTCTATAGAGATTTTGGTGCTATCTACAGAAGGAATAATTTAAATGATTTAACACTAAGTTACAAACTTTGAACTCTGACTTTTCTATAAATTATACTTTTACTTTATTATATAAATAGGGGAAGGGCAACTTATCTAGAGTTATTAATGCTTTCACTGAGGCAAGTGAAAGAATATCAATGGGAAGAGGCAGAATCAGGCACTTCTTTCCTGACTTTCAGTTTCTTTTCTTGTCAAATTCTCTGTACTCTTCAAGGACACTCTAACAGCAGAAAAGCATATTTCAACACAATTTAGAACAACAAAACAAGTCTTCTGGCCTGCCCTGACATAGGCCTCCAGGTCTGCATATTGAAATGGTTGCTTAAAATTAGAGAACATAATTTTATATTAAGACCCTTACCTGTTTATATTTTTTGTAATCTGAAAAAAGAGATGGGAAAATACCTGTGTTCAAATTTGTGTTCGATGCCTATTAATTTAATAACTTTGGGAAAGCTGATTAATATCTCTAAGTCTCAGAAACATTAAATGATATTTTTGAAACATTAAATGAAAATTTATATAATTTTTAATCTATTGTTTATTACTTATATAAATATATTTTTGTTGTTCAATTGACATGCCTGTGTGGTATGTATGTGTTTTTACACACAAGTTAATAGGTTCCAGAAGCATAAGCATATGCAGTAGCCATTTTTTCTGAAGGAGAGAACTTATTAAAAGGAAACTTGGATACAAATTTCAGGTCTACCGTTTATTAGCTCATGACCTTGGATAAGTTATTTAATTGCTCTTCTGTTTTATGACCACCTATCTTCTTTCTTTCTACTGGCCAGTTGAAGAACTTAGTTGGGTAAAGGGAGTTTTATTCCTGGAGGAGATTCGTTATCTCTTCCAGATCTTTTATTACACCCCAGCTAACCATTTCATTATGCACACTGCTAAGGTTAGAGAAAGGGTGTCCAACAGCAAAAACCTCTTCTGTCCTTCAGTGTCATTACTATTCATGCAGTATATCATTTACATTCATACTAAACTACTACTTAATTTTTTTCTTCTGTCTGTCAATGCTAGTATAACAATGATATGACTTTTTTTTTAATTGTGTACCAATCTGCTTAAAACATATGTCATACTATTCCTATAAAACAATAGGTGAACAAATTCCCCAGAGACATCTGTATCGAATCAAGAACTCCCTGGAGCTATGAATATTTTTTGTTTTATTCAGTAGTTTTTTTTTGTTTTGTTTTGTTTTTTCCCTTCATAACCTTTACTTGGGAAGATTTTGTATTGAATTCACAAGCAGGCTTATTCGGATTTTCCCAACACAACAGTGGAAATAAAATAAAACATAGTCAGCATACTGTCTATCCAGCTACAGTAATGTCTGTGAATGTGGCATTTGCATGCCTGACAGATGTTTGCCTATGTAATTATTTAGAATTGTATTTTCCATTGCTTTCTATAATGCTTATCATCAGGAAGCCAAGGGCTGAAAATTTAACTCTGAATACATTTTCACTAAGAAAGTATAATAAATAAATAATATGATGTTTATTTCTGTTATCATCAATTATGTCTGATTGTGACATCAAATGCCTCTCAGGTTGACCTCCTGACTCTCCATCATCATCTAAAGATGAGTCCTTTACACTCTTCCTCCAAAAATCATCATGCCCTTTAAAATCTTTTATTCTTCTTCAGTAAATTACATTTTATATATAAACAGTATTTTTTACTCTCAAACTTTTGTTTATTACTTATGTAAATATGTTTTCACTGTTCAATTGTTATAACTTTCTAACTGAAAAAGTATTTGGGTATGTTGGTTTGAGATAGAATCCATCATATTTTCTCATTAAAATTAGTGAAGATACACACTTATATATACATATATATATACACACATACCTATGTGTATGTGTATATACACACAATTTTCAGGAAGTAATAAAACTTGTCAACTAAAAACTGGCTAGAAATTTATTCTTCAGAGATTCATAAGCCAATATAACTTCTATTGTCTAAAAATATAACTTCCTTGTTGAATATCATAAATGAACCTTTACATTAAAATGAGAGAGAGAGAAAGAGAGAGGGAGGGAGGGAGGGAGGGAGAGAGAGAGCAGCTTTTGGAGAGTAAAGCTAACCAGTACAGCCCAGGAAAATTAAATCAGGACAGATCAAGGTAGCCAGAAGTGACAGACATTTTGCCACACTTTTTGAAGTCGTATTGGTATAGACACATTATTGGAATAGGAAGCATGAATGATTCAAACCCAATCATGAGACCCCTTAGAGACTTTTTCAAACTTTTTAGATCATGACCCACATAAAAAAATACATTTTACATTGGAATCCATCATACATAGACATATATCATATATGTTCACACGTAATTGAAAGAAAACATTCACTAAACAGTTCTACACTTAATACATGCAATGTACTCTGTTATTTCCTCTTTCCTTCAACATTATTTTTAAAATATACTAGACATGATTCAGTTAACTGATTTTATTTTAACAACTCCAGTTAATAACACATTGCCCGGAAGCCACTCTAGTGTTCAGATCAGAAACCGTTTTAGGATCAGTCATACAAATGATTGCTATTTTTTTGATGTTTTGCAGATCCCAGAATGGATTGATGAAATTAACTGATAATCTTCTGTTTGCGTGGACACTTAGGAGTTGACTTCAGCTGAGTCTCTAAGGGACATATTGTGGTTGAGTTCAAACCTGAAGAACAGGACTTCATAAATAGGATTCAATAACTGTCATTCTCTAATGACTATACTTCTGGCCAGAGGAGGAAGATGGCCAGAAGTATAGTAATTAGAGAATGACAGTTATTGAATCCTAACTTCCAAGTGCTTCTTTCCTGGGTATCAATTAGGTTAGCCAGAAGAGTTCCTGATGGACATATGCAGCCAAGGGAAGCCACACATCATCACCTGAGTTATCAAAAAGGAATTCTACCCTGCACATAGAAAGAGAGAATGTAAAAAGTCAGTGTTGGGTCACCAGTGTAATTGGTCCCTGGCCATCAAGGATGGACATTTGTTTCACTCTTCATGGAACACTGTAGAGATTTGACTCTGTAAAAAGAAGACAGGGAAAAAGGTTTGCATATGTGTATTCAATGCTTTATTCCTCCCTGTGGCCACAAAGGAGAATTTTGCCATGATCTATTCAATCTTTTCTATCTTTCATTTTTTTTCTCTACCACCAAGCACTGTTGTCAGCTTGCTCCATCACACGAAGGGCTGCCATGAAGAGAGCTGGAGAGCTGCACCTTATCTTGATTAGCTCCAGGCCATGTCTACATGGTAGAGTAGTAGCTGAACTTGTACCGAAGGTATTAGTGAGAGAAAATCATTATCCTCATCATCACAATTGAATAGAGAAGGGGGAAAGGAGCTAGAGAGATATAAGTCATGTATCTCTCTAAATGCTAAAGGTGGATTGGGAAAATGTTCTTTTGAGGTTATTTTGAGAGGAAGGGAGAATTTTGAGGCAACTCTATCCTGTTGATGAAAGTAAGAAAAAAAGACAAAAAAAAATTATGACATGTTGCCCTGCATTTTAAGAAATATCTTTATTGGTGTTTTCTTCAGAAGTTGCATTAAAGATTTCAATTGCTTTCAATCATATTTTGGTTACCAAATGGTTGTTGCATTATTATTTTTGTAGTAGTAGCAGTAGTAATAGTAATAAAATAATAATAATTGCTGCTAATATTACTATTATTATTTTGAGAATACTACATGCCAGGACTTACCTACAAACTGATAGGAGTTAACTACAAACTGAAAAGTAAAAGTGTTAAAATCTTATATAGTTAATTTTTTGTATATTGTGTAATACCTAGGATTCTTCTTTAACCCACCTGTAGATCTCAACTCACATTTTAAAATTACTGGTAAAGGAAGGGGTTTAGAATATTAGTAAACCTAAATATAGCATCGGAATAAATTCAAAGAAGCTAAATTCATTTTTTTGAAAACACATTTTTAAATGAGTCATTTCATTTTTTTCTTAGTAAGAATATAATTCAAAGTTCTAAAAGCAGTATACAGTGACACTTAACAACTCTTGGAAAAGATTAAGGCTCAAATCTTAAAGCACCAAAGCAGACAGCCATGAAGGTTTAGATATATTTCTGTTTTATGAAGTTTTCTTGTTAATCTCTCAGTAGTTTCTAGCATTATTAGACATATTTTACTATATCGACTCCATCAAAAAGAGAAGATAGAGAATATGAATGGAGATCACTTTTCTTGTGGATTATATTTGACATGATATATTATGGTGTTTTGAATATCCAGTTTTATGTATCTCTGTTGAGAAATGGAAATCTTTATTTTGTCTTTTTTTATATGATTTATAACACTATTGAGTTCAGAAATTGCACTCGACTCAATACTATTCCTCATCTGTTTCTCAATTTAAAAATAACAACCAAAACAAAATAAAAATCAATAACTTTTTAAAAAATGAATTAGATATAGCCCTCCCTCTCATATAAGAAGAAAAATGGAAAGCATTTTCTTTATACAAATATCATCTTACCAGGGAGAACCATGCTCTAGGGTACTGGTTTGGTAGATACCAAGATTTTGTTCAGTATTAACATTCTTAGTTGTGACACCTTAACGTTAACAAAAATCTTACTCTGGTGCCATATGTTGAAGTGAAATTACATTAGAGTGGAGAATTGTTCTTCCTCCTTTGAAGCATTCTGTGATAGTGTTTCTCAAAGACTGTTCTGTGGAATATCTACATTAATTACTTGTTAAATTCTTCAGTACCACCCCTAATCTTACTAATAAAGAAACTTCAGGAGTTAGAACTCAGAACCTACAGTTTTTTAAAAAGTGCCTCTTGAGTAAAATATACTGGCCTGTGTTTCAGAATAAATCCATATTCCATAGAAATCTTTACCTTAATAGTTTACGTAACTAGATTAACAATCAAGAATGTTGTAGTTAATAATAGTAAACTTACAATTAATATTAGGTAGGATTAAAATTATACATTTAATTCGATTTGAAAAATCTTAATATTTTAAGAAATTAACATTTTCTTATCATTCAGAAATACTTATTACTTTGAATATTTAATAGGAATTGGGAATCTAGCTAAAATTAAAAAATATATATAATGCATGATATTAAAATTTAATATTTAAAAATAAACAATCTAGTGATATATATTCCAAAGTAGGTTAGTTTTTAATGTCCTTTATATAAGATTTGTGTCAAAGAATTTATTTTTAAAGAGATGATAAAGTTTATCAGATATTAAAGGTAGAAGAAGGCTTAGGAATCCACTAGCCCCAAACTTCCACTTTACTGATGAGAAAAATGAAGCCTTCAAGGCAGCAGAGTTAAGACCAGCACTTTGCTCTCCAGGGCATTTTTGGCTACTGTTTTCTGATTTGTTATACATGTGCCTGTCAAATCAGGGAGAGGACGTGGCTAATAGCAATGACTTTGAAGTCAGAGAGATCTGGACTTGAACTCTAATTTATTTTTGTATCATTTAAAAAATTATTTAATTCCCTGGGTCTCTGTTCCATAGCACGTTGGGGAAAATAGAACCTACCTCATTAGATGGATATAAATATTAAATGAAATACAAAATATCACATATATAACCCATTATTGCTATCTGCCTTATATATGTCTACGTAGATTTATATTTATAAATGTTTATAGTTTGAATTAAATATTTTATATAGGTAATGCATTCAAATAGTTTAAAAAATTAAAGCGGTATGCCCCTATGAGTTTCCTTCCCCTTACAAATAAATAAGCCACATTTATTTATATTTGTATCTGCTTCTAGATTTTCTTTTTGCAAATACTAGCATGTACAAATTAATATCTATTCATTTTTTTCATATTAATGATGATCACACTGTTTTATACATTTTGTTTTGTTTTGTTTTAACCGAACATTATATCTTGGAGGTCACTCCATGTCAAATACAGAGAATGTTTTCATTTCTTTTTTACAAAAAACAATAATAATAGTAAACATTTTTATGATAAGTAGCATGCGTGAGGCATTCTTTTAAGTGTTTTAAGTGTTTTACATATATTAAGACATGTAATAACATATTCTACAAATGTGTATTTGTTTCATCCTTCTTAATTGATGAAGAAGCCATATTCATGAATCTTATCCCAAACCTCAGAAATATCAAAGAGTAAAGTAGGGATTTGAACCCATTGATCTCGCCATAATTCGTGCTCTTAAATTTTACACTGTAAAGTATCTAGGCTTTATAATATCTCAGTCTATAGATGAACCATAATTAATTTATTCAGTACTTGACTAATGCAAAATCATGTTGCTTGCAAGCTTTTCTTTTTATTAGAACCAATGCTGCAGTAAATCACCTTGGACAGAAAAATATGCAAATGATAACTATAGGATAAATTTGTAGAAGTCAAATTACTTGGTGAAACTGTAAATGCCTTTAGTGATTTTTAATATTTAGTTCCACTAGCAATGTATGAGAGTTTACTTCCCATAGCCCTGCTAACAGAGTGTGTTGCCACACATTTAGATTTTATCCCAAAATAGGACAAAAAATGCTATCTCACTGTAAAGTTAAGGTTAATTTGTTAATTTTTCTTATTAGGAATTTGGTCGAGAATCCATTTTTTCAGACCAATTTGTATTTCCTTTTTTGTTCATAACTTTTGCCAATTTTTAGAAATTGTGCTGTTGGTCTTGTTTTTTTTTAAAATACATATCTGGGAATTATTTTTTATGTATTCAGGAGAGTGACCTTTGAGTACAATGTAATTTGAATTTTTTCCAGGTTTTTATTTTTTAAAGTATATCTTATTTTTTGGAACAGTTTTATTTACAGAAAAACTGATAAGATAGTACAAGTTCTCAGGTATCTTGTACCTACTTTATTATTAATAACATATTAGTATGGTACAGTTATTACAATTACTGAACTAATATTTTCTTCAGATTTCCTTATTTTTTGTTTGTTCGTTTGCTTGGTTTGTTTCATTTTCGTTTTTCTGCTTCAAAATCCTATCCAAGCTACCACATCACATTCAGTCGTCAGGTCTCTTCAGGCTCTCTCTTAGTCACTTCAGCTGCTATAACAAAATACTATAGACTGGCTTGCTTAACCAAAAGACATGTCTTTCTCATAGTTCTGGAGGCTAGAAGTCTGAATTAAGGATGCCAGTACAGGGGTTCTTCGTGAGAGCTCTTTTTCTGGTTATACCTTTACATGGCCTTCCCTTGGTGCATATACTCGGAGAGAGAGCTGTCTCCTGTGGCTTTCTCCTTTTTTAAGGACATTTATCCCATCATAGAAGCTCTACTCTCACGACTTCAATTAAAACTAAGGTCCCACCTCCAAATACCATCGCATTGGGGATTAAGAGGCTTCAACATGTATATTTGGGAGGACACAGTCCATAGCAGATTCTTCTTGACTGTGAAACTTTGTCAGATTCTTTTGTTTTTGTTGACTCTGATAGTTTTGAGTTCTGTTCAGATATTTTGTAGGATGTTCCTTTATTAGAATTCACTGTTTTTTTTTTTTTAACGCCTACAGCACCTGGTATTCTTAGGCGGTCTCTCATACTAAACAGGCCCGACCCTGCTTAGCATCCGAGATCAGACGAGATTGGGCACGTTCAAGGTGGCATGGCCATAGACTGATTTTTTTGTTTGTTTGTTTTAATAATTAGACTGAGATTATAGGTTTGGGGAGAAAAACTGCAGAGGCAAAGTGCCATTTTCATCATATTATGTCAAGAGTACATACTGTCACATAATTTATCACTGTTGATGTTGACCTTGATCACCTGGCCAGGTAGTGTTTGTAGATTTCTCCATTTTAAAGTTACTCTCCTACTGTACCCCCTTTCCTTACTGTATTCTTTGGGAAGAAGCCATGGAGAGTTATGCTCCTCCTACTAGAGTGGACTATCATTGTAACTTACTTGGACTCGTTCTGCTTGAGAGATGTATTTATTATCCTTCCTTTCTGTATTTATTAATTTATATCCGTATAGAATCATACATTTTTGTGCTTTTGATTATAATCCAATGATATTTTTTATATTTTGTTCTTCAAAAATGTCATCCATTGGGAGCTCTTTCATTTAGTTCCTGTGTCTTTTAACCCCATCAATGTATAATTGGTTCATTTGACCGATTCCTCACTTTCTAGCACTATAAGATGCACTAGCCATTACTTCAGAGTCTTGGTTTCTTTTATTATGTAATGATATTAGAAACCAGGATCTAGATACTGCATGTTTTTTACTAGAGGTTGTTATTGACTTTAGCCTTCTCAGCTGACAGAGGAAGAAAATATATGTGTGCATACTACCTCCTGTGTGTGTGTGTAATTTCTTTATGTAACAATTCATATCTACAAATTAATTAAACATGACTTCATATAGATGTCTCTAACTTTATTTCTACATGTATCATTCTAGCCCCTTTCCTTGACTAGCCATAAAGCCCCACTCTAACATTGAAAAATCTGGCTTCTACAATCTGACATCCATTTACTTAATTACTCAATTCTAATTTAGAAGTATCAAAATTATTAACTAGAACCCCCATAAGAACTAAAGTACGGTGTGTATGTGCAGTCCTTTTGCCTTTAGTTTTACAGATTCAACTCATTTCCAGAGTTACTTAGATCAGCACTTTTCTCCTTGTCTCCTTGAGTGAGGTAGTTTCATACATTTGTAATACAGTTAGATTCTTTTGTCTTCCTTCCTGGTATTTTTTTAAATTTGCATATATTAAAGTTCAGCTTCATGCTTTAAAGTTTGATGTGTTTTGGCAAATACATAATTCTACATCCAACATTATAGTATTATACAGAATATTATCACTGTCTAAAAAATTTTGTGAGCTACATCTATTTAATCTTCTCAGGACTCCTAGAAACCACTGATCTTATTGTCTCTATAGTTTTGCATTTTTCAAAAGTTTATATAATTGGAATCATATAGTAGTTAGCTTTTTTAGACTTGCTTTTGTCATTTAACAATATACACTTAAGGTTCATCCTTTTTTGTGTGTGATAGATCACTGATAGATAACTTGTATTTTATTGCTGAGTAATGTTCTATTGTATAGATGCACCACTGTTTAACTATTCACCTATTTTTGCTGATTATGAATAAAGTATCTATAAACATTTGTGTGCAGGTTTTTACATAGACATTAAATAAATTTGGTAAATATCTGAGAGAATGATTGTTAAATCATATAGCAAATATTTGTAAGAAACTGCTAAATTGTTTTCCAAAGTCAGTATACCAATTTTAGTTCCCACCAGCAATGAAAGGAGTTGTTCCAAAACCTTGCTAGCATTTGGCATTGTCAAATAATTGCATTTTAGTCATTCTAATAAGTTGTGTCTTACTGTAGTAGTTTGCAATTTCTTAATCAGAAATGATGTTGAATATCTTTTCATATATTTATTTGCCAATGATATATCTTCTTTGACGGGATGACCGTTTAGATATTTTGCCCATTATTTCAATTGGGTTATTCTCTATTATTGAGTTTTAAGAGTTTATATGTTTTAGATAACAGTTATTTATCAGATATTTGTTTTGTAGATATTTTCTTCCAGTCTGTGGCTTTTCTTTCCATTCCCTTAACAGTGTCTTTTACAGAGCAGTTTTTAGTTTCATTAAAGTCCAACTTTCTGACTTTTTTACATTTATGGATCATGGTTTTTGTGTCGTAGTGAAAAATCCATGGCCAAACTGAAGATCACCTAGATTTTCTCCTGAGTATCAAAATAACAGTAGTTCAGAATATATGATATAGTAATTTCCATGAGATGCTGAAACTGATACCCCCATTTTATAAGATGAAATAACAATCTTTGAGATTTTCTTGGGATCCTCTAGAAAAACTCAAAGATAATTTTAGCTGTGAAAGATGACCTAAAATGTTTAGCTTAGTTTAGTTTTTAACTTAGGATTGATCTTGGGGAGGAAAAATCAAAAGAATTATCAAAAAGATTTGATCATTTAATGAAGTTAGACTCCTACATGCCTCAGAAACTATACCTATTTAATCAAAGTGATAAAATGTTTTAAAATAAACATAGAACAAAATAGCAATATTATAAAGAACTCTAGTCTTTCACAAAGGAGAAACTTTGTTCTCTCTGTCTTCATTTGTTATATTTATTTAAAGTAATCAAGGGTATGATAAAGTTAACACAAAGTAGAGAAAATTATTCTAGAGAGAACTGAAATATGTCTAACTGGGCAAATTACAAAGAAGGTAAAGAGTAATTTTTAACATTCTGTATTAAAAACTCTAGGACTATTTTATCATTTTAACATAGTCAAATATAATATTTGGCAGTAAAGGATATAGGCTTTTATTTCTTATGAATAAATATATCAAAAAAGAGCAATCTTTGGCAAAATGTTAATACATTTTATTGCTTCTTTTCAGACCTTAATATATGCAGGTATTATAAACTAAGACAAATAAAAATTCCCTTTCTGAAAACCAAGAACTTTTATGAACTATCCTAGCTTTGTGTTTCATTAACCTCTTTCACATTCTGGACTGCATAATTTAAGACAAAACTATTCTCTTTTTATCTTGATGAACAAAAGCATATTCCATTACTTTGCCTCCACGTTAATGTGTCACTGCCACCATTGTCCCATGTATAGTCTCAACTACCTGTGTAACTGTCCTCTATTTCATACATCAAACTAAGAAGTAGATAATTGAAATCTCTCGTATATAAGCATTTTATTAGATCAGTAAACCTGACTCCATGACCCATACCAGGCAATTGACACCATTTTAAAGTTGCAAACATGAACTCACTTGTTATCATAACCCAAAGATAAAGCCATTTTATAACATATAAAAGTAACAAAAACTATATAAATTTAAAATGTTGCCTAGTAATCAGTGCTTCAATATTTAATCATACTCTGAAATTAATATTTTGACAATTATCTATAGTTTTAAGTTACCTAAGAATCTTGAAATTTATAGTTAGCTTGACATATAAACATAATTACTGTTATAAAAATGACTACTATGATTTGATTTAGTAAAATACAAATTTATTTTTTATATTAAATATTATTTAAAAGTAATATTAGCTTATTTGAGTAATAAGCCAATATAAGAAGTTTAGGTAGTTCAGATTAACTAGTCTCTTCATGAAATAACAAGCCTAAATCTTTCAAAAATAAAATATATGTTTATATTATACCTATACTGATAAACCCAATCCAAAAACAGAGTTATTATTTATACTTTTAAATGCAAAGTATTAAAAGAGCCTGATTTGTTCTAAGATTCACTTTAATTATGTCATTTGAATTTTTAAAATGTTTCTGAGATAGTAATTTCTATAAGAATTTTTTTTAACATGTATAACATTCTTAAAATATGAGAAGTACACTTTCCTTATATTCTGTGAATTTCAGGAACATTACATTTATGTATATTTATCTTTAGAAAACAATCACAGCAGAGCTACTTTAAGAAACCTAATCGTCTAATTTATTTTAATGCCCTCTGGTGGTAGGAAAAGATGTCACTCTCACACCAGGAAAGGTAAAAGATTTCTGAATTGCAGACAGATAAAGAGCTTATAATTTTAGTTTTACATCAGTCATATGTCAGAAGTAAACCATAAACACAAAACTCAACAGTTCAGATATCAAAAAGCTATTTCCCTTCCCAAAGGACACAGTATTCTTAAGAGATCTGAGTTTATAAGTAGATAAACATTTAAGAAAACTAGCAAAACATTGTTCATCTCTCACTCAGCAGAAGATAGATGATCATCAGCCATCTGACAGAGATTATTTATTTATTTATTTATTTATTTATTTATCTATTTTTAGGCAAGGCAACCCTTGGTTGACCTCACATTGTAAGGACCTTGTCAACTTACGATCTCTTATTTTTTTAATTTTTTACGCCTACGGCACCTGGTCTTCCTAAGTGGTCTCCCATCCAAGTACTAACCAGAACCGATCCTGCTTAGCTTCTGAGATCAGACTGGATAGGGCTTGTTCAGGGTGGCATGGCCATAGACTGACAGAGATCTTTTGATGGTCAAACCATAAAACCAAATTCCCAATTACTACAGCCATCAGTGAGAACAACTTATCAGCTCTGCACAAATCAGACACAAACACAAAGCACAAATTTCCCAGGAAAAAAAAAAATTAAAAACACAACTAGGGAGTCAGGAAATATAAAGTTTTGGGCTTCACTCTGAGAGTTAAAAAAGACTTCTTGGACTTATGCCATCTCATGAAGTGCAATTTTCTGATAATGCAATTTTTCCTGGCTTTGTCAGGTAAGTTTACTTGGGTATCAAAGTAAATGACCTCCACAATTGTTAAAGGTTATAAACCATGATTCTCATACAAATATAAAATAAACACGTATCAAAGATTTTATTCAACTCAGTGAAGGAACCAATACCACTATAAAGCCATACCAAGGAACATTTAAGAAGATAACAATTTTAGGTAATTATAGCATAAATTTGCTGGGTTTGATTCAAGCTGGTTAATGTCTATGATCTAATAAACTTGGGGGGATCTTTTTTAACAGAAAAAATATTATCTGAATTTCTGCCAATGAAAAATTTACAGATTAAGCTCAGATTCTTTAAAATTATAAAAGAGCCCAATAAAGAGAAACTCTAGAAAGTCAAGCCCAGTGCTGCACTGAAGAACATTTAATAATCTCCATGTTTTGTGCAGTTTTCTTCACTAGGATCTTTCTGTTTCAGATTATTCTTTTTCCATTGTTTATTTTCTTGTTTTATGGTTTTATCTTAGATCTCACTGAATGTAGTAATTAGAATTTTTTATGTTATCTTTGTATTCTGAAGTTTTTCTGTGTCTCCTACTGTCACTTTTTCTATTTTTCATATTTATTGCCATTTATTTTCTTGATTTTTTTTTCCCCCTTTGGTTCCAATGATCCTTGATTCTTCATTCACATTGATGGGTAAAATATGTTGATATGTATAAGGGACTACCAATGTTTTTTTTTATTGTAACATTAGGGGTTATCTCCTTAATAGACCTCATTTTTGCATTGAATGGTGACGGTTCTGTGTATGTGGATTGTACATTCTGACAGTCAAGGTTTTCTGTAGAATGCATGAACAACAAGAAGGCAGTTAAGAAAGTAACACCACCATTTCCAAATGAAAGTGGTTTTGTGAGATGTTATTTTTTAATGTCATTCTTCCCTGAATGTCTTTGTTTTCTTTTTATTTTAGAATTTTTTTGCAAATTGATGAAGTACCTTAATTCTGCTCTTCTTTTCTCTTAAGTCTCAGATCTCTAACCAAGGGTCCTTGCAGACAAAGAGCCCTCTCCTTCTATGGAGGGTTAGTCCTTAGGGCAAAGTTCACTCT
>NW_006433378.1:478893-483364 GCF_000325575.1 Pteropus alecto | reverse complement strand
CCTGCTGGTTGGATTAAGAAGGGAAAACAGGCCAAGGCCCAACTTGATAAGCTGCTGTTAGTGCTATAATTCCTCAGTCTCCTGCTCTGTGTATTTGTTGATTTTGAGGTTATAGCTGCCCCAAAACTCTCTCTGAAAGTACAGTGCATACCTTGTTTTACTCAGGCTAAGATTTTACTTTTGCTATTTCTCTATCATTTGATTATGTATGTCTTGTATCTTTCAGATCCTCTAATGAGAGTTCTCCTTTTCCCAGGGCTATTGTGGTTTTGTTATTTTTTAACTTAATATTATTTTTATAATATCTTTTTGTCATTTGAGTTCAAATGAAAGGTAGGAAAACATTTGTGCTTAGTCTGTCATTTTTAACCAGAATTTAATCTGCTATAACCTAACACTTATTTTTATTTTGATTACAGACTGTATGAATTATACTGAAATAAAGTTGTTAAATGAATTTGAATCACAGAAACACATGTTTTGTAATAATGTTATTTTTCCTACATGAATATCTTTAAAATCCATGTAAGATGTGTTGAGAGGAAAAAAAACAACCTTTTTTCCTTCTTCCTACTTGGGCCCAGTGTTCTGGGGTCTGAAAATTAATTGGAAATAAGCAGATTAACAGGAGAAAAAGACAACGTTTATTTATAACTGCACTCAAGAGTTGCTCCCACTAAATAACTAGAAATAAGAATTTGTATACCAAAATTAACAAAACTAGAGAGGGGCACTTAGGGTTTCAATGAGAAGATATGAAAGGTTCTGTTGGGCTTTTCTGATGCTAATTGGAATGGGTAATCTGTCTCCATGACAGCTGAATTCACAGGAAACTTTCTCTGAGGGAAGTTAAGTTTAGGAGCTCTGATTTAGTTAGAAAAAAGAAGTTTAGATAAAATTTCTGCATCTTCTGTAGCTTAAATATTTTCACTTTGCAATGATCTTTACACCAGCTCCTAGAATCAAACTGGGACCCTACATTTCCCCATTTGAAACTTCCCTATAAGTTTTGCAGAAAAAAGAAAATATATTGACTGGTGTGGAGAGAGATTTAGGTTAGAAATTGTGAGATAAGAAATCTGTAGTAGGGGTAAAAGAGCTTTGGCTAAAACAAGGATGAATAAGCGGAAAAAGACAAATCTAAGGCTATTGCTGCATATCCCATTGAACCAATCTCCCAGTCTTGAGAATAAGTAGATCAGTCTAGGTAAATGGTTGTGTCCCATTTAAGGAGGTGGTGGTGCAGGAGAGAACCTGGCACACATCAAAGTTAGACTTTTATATAATGGGTGCAATCAAGCATATAATGAGGGACATTTATAAGGAAACAAAAAAATTAAGAAAAAAACAATCACTGGAGCTTACTATAAACCTAGTTTTGAGTCCAAAGTGTAGATAGTTTAGAAGACTCTAGCTGTAAGACTCAGTGTCTTTACATGATGGCATGAGGACAGCAATGGCAATCTTGTGGATTTCCTGGTTTATAGTTTGTGTCTTTGGTGATGGCATAGACATCAGTGTTATAGTCATAGTTATTTTCAGGAGCAGAGCATGGAAAATACAGGTGTTTGGTGAACTCCCGGAGTGGTCCTAACTGTTGTGATAAATCCTTTGACGTTTATGTCAAGTTGTCTAGCTTCAGCTTGCAGGGCTTTGGGAAAACAGTGACTACTGTACAGATTAGAATCTCAATAAAGATCTGGGCAGTCAGTTTTTAGTCCTCAGTGATACCAAATCAGGAGGGTGGGAGAAAAATTGGAAACATTAATTATTGACAAATCAATTACTGACAAATGCTAAAGATAGTGGGATCCAGTTTACAAAGAGGTGAAAAATAGCTCAGAGACAATGAATAGGACCAGAATCTGATAAGCCACATGGTGGGTTACAGTTTTCCATTGAGACATAAAATTTACCTCTGTAATAACTCCCATTTTGATCAAAGATAATCAAAGTAAGATAGTTTTTATTTATAACTAAGTCTAGTCTTATTAAATTTGGCCTAATTATTTATATAAGTATAGCACGAATAGTAATTGACCATATACACTTATTTTTAAGTTTGCTGTACTGGAAACAGAGACTTTCTATACAGAGCCTCGAATTGTACTTTTACAAGCCAATCAAGAACTCATCATTATATTTCACCCACAGTACCTATAGATTTGGGTGAATTTCTCCCTTCTCAAGGTCTCCCCAAAATATCCAAAGTTTCCTGGGCCTGCTAGGAAGTGACCTCCCTCGCCTGTGAGGCTCAGAACTCTTATATGCCAAATATCAGACCAGTTTTTCCAAAGAAGGCTTTGTAAACATTAGCTCATAAAGTTAGTCTTAGTTCCTTAAAATTGTCTAGTCACATCTGATTCTGTATACATCATTCTCAACTATGACATCCCAGTTAAATCCTTGATGTGCTGTTATAAGAAGAATAAATTTTCACTGAATTTATGCAAATAACTATACTGCCATGTAAGAATACCTAATGAAAATACTTAATGAATTCTGGAGGGATCAGGAAGGAAAAGAAGTTAAATGTTTTATTTCTGTGTACAAAAGTATAATCTAAATTTCTAAAAGTTACAGATAGTTTAAGAGAGATGAGAAAAGGGCCTTTTTAAATATGAAAAATAGAACATTAAAGAACAAGTAATGTTCTAAAAAAGTTCATAAAAACTGTAATAACTATTACTTCATTTAACCCCATGTAATTAATTCTGATTCTTAATCTTGGGCTCATAAACACATCAGTTTCTCCACTAGAATTCTAGAAATCCTTACTCAGCCCAGTGGTATAATTTCAGAATTCTTAATACTATCAGAAACATATATCTCAGAGTACCTGTCCTTTCCCTGGGTCTCTGAGATAGTCACTTTTGTTGAAGATGAAGCATTCTGGTTTGTAGCTGATTGCAAAAAGTTTCAAGAAAGCATCAGAGTAAAAATGATAACCTCTGTAGATGACGAGAGACTTAAAATAGCTGTAGGTAAAGATCTGAACAGAGTTCATTAAAATACTATAATTGACAAGGAAATTTGGTTGTTTCTGTGATGTACAACATTTTAAGTAATAAGAATAATCAATGATAACATTATACCACTATTTCCTACTCTCAGACAAAGCAGCATAAGAATATATTATGGACAGCAAGAGCATTAAAATTTTTCTAGTAATTTTATATAATTCCTGATATATTTATATTGATAACACTTATCCATACAAATATAACTTAGGGAAGGTTAAGCATCTCTTCTTATTTGATAATGTTTTTCATGCCAGTCAACATCAAATAAACCTAATTTTTTAAAAAAACTCCTCTCTTTTTACAAGTGAAAGAACAAACTCTTTGACACTTTTAAGGGCCTTATGGGAAACCTCAAAATCAGCTCAAGACTAATATTTTATTTAGGATTTGATGTTGGAAATGCAAAATATCAAACATTGTCAAAATGTCAAAAGTTTTGAACACTTGATTAAATAGGATCACAGCTCACTATAAAACAATTCTTAGTTATCTATTAAACCAAAGTGACAAAAGATTTAGACAGGGTAAGTAGGAGGTAACATGACTGTAGAACAAACAAAAACACTTAAATCTTTTAACAGAAAACTTATTTCTGTTAAATAATGGAGGACATGGTAAAGATAACAGAAAGATAACAGAAATCATTCTAATAAGATATGTAATTTTTCTTTCTTAGGCAGATTACTCAAAAGGTAAAGAATAATCTTTTATTCTCTTATTAAAGGCAGACCAATTGTCTTTTTATGAGAGAGAACACCAAACTCAAGTTTTGCATCTTACATTCTTGGTATTAAAGCTCATTTTAAAACTTTATTAAAAATCCATTCAATCTCAGCTATACTGATTACACAATATAGTCTTTACCCACCCCTCCCCTAACTTTCTTCCTTTCCTTACCATAGACCCTTTACAACTTCCTATATCTATTCAGGTTTTTGTCCTATACTTTCTTTTTTCTCATTTTGGAACAAACTTTATACAACCTCTAAACACCTACCTTAGCACAAAATCATTTTTTTGTGTGATGGTTAATTTTATTTGTTAACTTGACCGTGATTAGACATTATTTCTGAGTGTGTCTATGAGGGCATTTCTAGATGAGATTAGCACTTGAATTGGTGGATTGGATAAAACAGACAGTCTTCTCCAAGGTGACTGGACAACATCCAATCCATTTAGAGTTTGAATAAAACAAAATGGCAAAGTAAGAACAAGTTCACTCTCTTTGCCAGACTGATGGGCTGAGACGAGAGTGTTCTCCTGCACTCTTACTGGAACTTAGAGCATGGGCTCTCCTGGGTCTCAGAACTGCACCACTGGCTTTCCTGGGTTTCCAACCTGTAAATGGTAGATCATGAGGTTTCTCAGCCTTTATAATTGTAAAAGCCAATCTTTTATAATAAATTTATAAGATATATATAAAATATATTTTATATATATATACACAT
>NW_006433378.1:478017-478876 GCF_000325575.1 Pteropus alecto | reverse complement strand
TGTGTGTGTGTGTGTGTGTGTGTGTGTATAATCTGTGATTGAAGGTTAGGTTGGGGGATTCTATGGAAAGTAACTTCACAGGCTGTTCTGATCATAAATTCCTGACTGGGCAAGTCATGGTGGGTAGTCAAGGCCTAAGCATAAAAAGATAAAACTTTTTACTAAAAGGTTTATCTTTGCCTTAAGCAAGCTCTATCCATTGTTTCTAGGCATCTAGGTTAACACACCTTTGAAATAAACTATAACCACCCTCTAGAGAGCTCATAATCTTGCTAACTGTCCTCCTTTCTCTCAGTTCCATGTGATCTTCCTTACGTTCCCTCCTTAATTTCAAATGCATAAAATAAGCTGCAAGATTATTACTCTCAGGAGCATTTAAGATCTTGCTCCCTGGCATCCATTGTCAGTGTGGCTCTAATAAACTCATATAAAAATTATCTACACATTTGGACATTTCTTGCATTGACACAACGTCTGCCCCCCAACCCCAGCCAAGGCAGGCACAAATTAGAGAACACTCTCTCTGGATCTAAATCCAATCTTAGGAAACAAAATTGAGATAGAACAAGAACCTCATCCAATTTTATTGGTGATTCACAAACTCACCATCCTGAGAGGCAGGCTAGAACAGGAGTATAGGACTTATGCCTATGTTCTACCCTGATTCTCTTTATAATAAACAACACAAAAGACAGAGACTAACAGAACATAATGACTACATATAACAAAAGTCACAACATCCAAATAACTAGCTCTAACCAAAAGTTTTCTACTGTAAATTTTAAAAACCCCTTCTGGAAAAGGAGGAAAAGAGAGGCTCTTAACTGTTCTTACTTAACTAGACTCCAAGCAGAAATCC
>NW_006433378.1:470101-477959 GCF_000325575.1 Pteropus alecto | reverse complement strand
AGGGAATCCCAACCATCCTACTCTATCTAGTCAACAAAACTGTTGGAGAGAACTTTTCCTCTTCCAACTTGGGTTCAGTGATGGATGCCTGCAAATTAACTGACAATACACTATTAACAGGAGAAGAGACAAAGTTTATTCACAGTGACATATGGGAGGTGCTCAGTAATAAGTAAGTTTATGAACGGCCAGAGATAAAGGTTTATATACAAAACTTAACAAAAGATAGGTTTAGGGCATCAATGGGCAGCAAAGGTTCTATTGGGCTTTTTTTGATGCTAAAGATAATGGACATTCTATCTCCATAGAAGCTGAATTCATAGGAAACTCCCTCAGGGGAGGATTAATGGCAGCCGTGCTTTCAGGAGGCTCTGTTGGAGAAATTCAGATAACATTTCTTTGTTCATCTTCTGTAGCTCAAATGTTTTCCCTTGATAATAATCTTTACACCAACTCTGGAGTTCCAGTGGCTCTCCACAGGTGCTTTATGTAACAGCTCTGAAATATTTAGTTAAGTTGTGTTAAATTTAAACAATGAAAACAAAAGGGTGTAAATTCTGGGACAGAGATGAGAATTGAAAACAAAATCAATTGCTCAGGATATAACAGAAAAAATAGTAAATTGTTAGAAATATATGAATACATTTTAAGAAAATTTCTTCCAGTACTCTTTTTCTCAGTTTATCTGGAAATGTGGAATACTGATAAATATAAATGAATTGGATGTTAGCTAATTTTTAACAAGAGAAATATAAGTAATACATCATAATTTTTGAATGCTTGATTTAAAAGCATGTTTTACAAGAAAATTTACAAAATTTTAATAAAGCTTAATTCTTAAGAAGAGAATGAATACCGTGATAAGAATTTGAGTTTGACTCTTTCTGTTCATATTCTATTATGAGTAATACACTTGGCAGGATATCCAGATACATACCTATTATTGTTATTATTGTTATAATATGAAATCTGTAACTTGAAAAATAATGAGAAAACAATTTCAAATAAGGTAATACATGTATTTTTCTATAAAGACAATTTCCTGATAATGTACTAAAGTTTAGTAATCTGATTTTTCCCTTTAATTACACTTGTCTAAATTTACTATTATTTTCCAAAAGTCTGAAAGTTAAGAGGCAGGAAAGTATTAAAGTGTGTCCTCTCAAACATACAAGACAAACCACCATAGGTAATGTAACTACTCAAACCCATATCTGTCAGCTGAGTTTTATTTCTGGTACTGAGAAAACAGTCATAGTTTCTCCATATAAAGACATTATTGGAATGGTGTGCTTACTTTGCGCTTGTGTTAATGTTAAAATATGGAACACAACTTCCCTGTTAGCACATTTTACTTCAACTTACACTTCTTAATTTTCTTTTCAGACTTGTATTCATAAAATTGAAGATTTACTGAATTAAAACACAATGCTGACTGGCACTGAATCTCTTGAAGATGTAATAGTTGAAAGGAAAGGAGAATGAGGTGAGAAGGTTGAGGAAGATGGAGTGATGCCAGGGAAAATAAAATGCTCATTTAACTCAGGAGCATGTGAAAGTGAAAGTGGTGAATAAAAGATAAAGAGAAGTTGCAAATATTTTAGAGTTTAACACAACCTGAAAGAATTCTAACAATAAAGGAAATGTGACTTTCTTCTCTTTCTATCGATCTTCATCTGGTGTTTCCTCTGTGGTTTGCCTTGCCCTGCGTTTTTAAAGGGAAATTGGACCGTACCACTGTCTCCTTCACTTTCCCCTGTCTTTAGAACTTACAGAGGCAGCACTTGTTGTCATTGACAGCCACGTTATTGTCTTTCTTATCAGATGCTTTTGGTAATTTCTTTTTTAAATTCATAGTCTCTACGTCTGTAGCTTCCTTTTTTTGCTCTTTACAATAAGTTACAAAACAACATAACATTTCTTTTCCCTCCTTTCTTTCCAATTGTTTCCTTTCTCTTTGTCTTGACCACTACTCATTCTGACATTTTGTGCAATTTTGTGCCACAAATATCTCTGACTTACGTACTTCTCTCTTCCTTGTCGCACTCTTTGGATATTTTATTGCTGGAAAAAATACTACCTCTCCTGATTACTCGTTCTTTTCAATCAAACCACTTTAGTAAGTATTTGGAAATATTTACTAATGTCTATTAGGGTAATATTAAAAGATAATTTTCAGATAAATGTAAAATGGACTGTCGTGTCTGCTAACTGCCATGAGATGGATTTCCTCATGTGCTAGGTAACATTTAGCTATGAGCAGTATTTGTGAGAGTCCCAGGGGCTAACAGTTTTAAGTCCCTTGGTTTCTAGTTTCTACATGCTGTGTAAGGAGAGGTTCTAATGATTGTTTTGAGCTAAAGTCAATCAAGACTCTTCAGGGTCAAGAGAAACTCTGCCTTCCCTTAACTACCTAGAAGAAATTGACTGAAGGGCCTTGCCCATAATGAGATTATTACCTATATGTATGGCAGGGCAAATCACTGATTACCAAACATGTGCTCTCCCTGCAGTGACCTTCCGAAGCCCTAAGGTGCCTTACCTCATCCCTAGCTCAGCATGTCTTATATGCCGGAGTTTCCATTTTGGTCTCTGAACCTCTCATGTGTGTTGGGTGTCTTATTCACATGTGCAAATGTGGAGAGGGGAAAAAAGAGGTTCTTTACAGGGTAATCCGATCATAAATTCTTAATTGGCAGGTCACAGCTCAGGCATATAATGATGAGTAGTCACAGCCCAGGCATATAATTTTTTAGTAAAAGGTTTATCTTTGCCTTAAGCAAGCGCCGCCCATTTTTTCTAAGTATCTAAGTTAACACACCTTCGGTATAAGCCATAACCATCCTCAAGAGAGCACATAATCTTGCTGATTATCTTTTCTCCGAACTCCATGTACTCTTCATTATGTTCCCTCCTTAATTTCAGATGTGTAAAAGAAATTCCAAAACTGTTATTCTTAGGAGCATTTGAGATCTTGCTCCCTGGCATATGTTTTCAGTTTGGCTCAAATAAATTCTTATACAAATTCTCTATAGGTTTAGACTTTTCTTACTTCAACATTTATTTGGTGTAGTTGGCAAGATTCTGAAGAAGCTCACCCAGGAACACCCTGCCGACCTGGACCTGGTGCAAGGTACAAGCAAGGGCTCATTGCAACTCACTGGCTTCTCGCTCTACATTGGGTGAAGTTGGGTGAGTATTATCTCTTAGATGAGAATCACAGGCCATGACTTCATTTCAGCTGTTCTTAGAAAATCCTCAAGGTGGGTAAAGGTTAATATAATCCAGAAAGGAAAACACAAATGGGTTGCTGCTTTTAATTCCTGATTTTTAATTAGATTACTTTCTGAGAGTCTGAACACAGCCTGAACTCTCTCTAGCTCTGCAAGAGAAAGGATACTTGCTTCTCCAACCCGAATAGCCAATGGGATGACAGTAGTTGTACAGACCCCAAGTTTAGAGTAGTGGAGATGGGCACCCAAAGTCCAATCTAATGGGATCCTCCAGGGGAGAAGGGCAGGGTGCCCTGGAATGTGTTCACCCTGAGAGAGGGAGGGGCTTGAGAAAAAGGGGTCCTTGCCTTGGAAAGCATCGAGGTTCCGGCAGCATTAGGTAAGCTCTCATTGGCCCTTGTATTTGTAGGAGACTAAGAATCTTTATGGGGTTGCCTGAGGAAAAATTTCTTCTAGGGTGTAAAGCAGTCCTATAGGGACTGCATTTAGCTCGTCTGGAGACGTGGGTGTAAATGTTGTTTTTTCCTAGAAATTTGTTCAGACTCTACAGATCTCAAAATTAACATGGGAAATCGTGACTCTGAGGACAGCAAGCCCATGATAGTCAGCTTTCCATTAATGCTAAGATGGATAAAACGAGGATTTTTTAAATTAATTTTTGTGTGCACAATTAGAAAAAGCCGGCTATAAAATAGACAGAATTAATGAAAAGAAAAATGTTAGAGACTGTTTCAGAAGTTAAAAGGCCTTCTCCTCTAAGCTAAAATGAAACTATGTAAAAGAATGTACAAAAAAAGAGATAGAAAGTATTTAGATAAATAGATCAACCTATGATGTCATTTAGGTGTCAACCTAATTCTTTGAAGTATTAAAAATGACTGTCCTTATTTTTAAAAGGGAAGGGTCATTTAGAACTTGACTTATTAAGGACAGATAAATTGTAAATGTCTCCAGGGTAAAATGTGGATCCAAATGTTCTTTTATAAAGTAGTGAATTTTTCTCATGGCTAAAGGTCTCTTTGTATATTTCTGTATTTGAGTCTATATATATATATGTTGTAAATGTGAGATAATTTTCTACCTCCAGATGGTATTGTTAAAGTTAATTTAAAGGCAAGAACTTATAAGGATTGTGTATGCTAACATTCTCAGAAATATAGAAACTAACTCAAATGCTTTGCAAGTTTACATGATCTAAGATTAATCCTTGGTAAGTAAAAGCTAGTTTAAGTTTCTTGGTTTAAGCAAAACAGAAATGTCTTTATTTTGCCTGGGTTTTACAAAAATAAGCCATGTAATAACTGACTTTTATGTTTATGGAAAATTTTTCTAGAGGTTATAAAATGTCCAAACTAAAGAATAATAATAGACTACTTCTTAGTTTTCATTAGACATTGAGGCTTTAAGAGTTAAAATCTTAATATATATAAGAATATATTTGCAGTGTTTCAGAAGGGCTCTCAGAATATCTCAAAAGATTTGAAATTGCATGGGAAACACTGTAAAATAAGTTATGAAAAATTCTAGGGTGTATTGTATGTGTAAACAGTTGTAAGTTAAACGAATAGTTAGGGCAGTGGGAAACCCAATACCACTACATAGTTCTTCCCTGCTCCCCTGGCTTCCCATTTTTTGGTTTTGCATTCCTTCATGCATCACAGTGCATTTAAACTGAACTTAGATGAAGGATCTTAAGAGCTGACATTACTGACAGGAGACATCTTACACTATTGCCAAGGTCTGATAGAGTCACTTTGAGAAAATGCCAAGTTTGTAACTGGTTTCTTTCACAGCAAGATCCCAGGAGACAAAGACTTTAAAAATCATTGACTGCCACCTGGAGATTTTGTTTATTAGAAATGACATCAAATAAAATAAACTTTCCAACCTGTTGGAGGGGACCTTATCAGGCACCTAACCACAAATGAACATCTACTCCTGTCCAGAGACATCAACGACTACTTGAGATCAAGAAACTGCCAATGGCAGAGGTAGACAGATATCCCAAGACATCGATAAGGCATGTAAACATGTGGATTGATTTTCAACTCAGAGTCCATTTTGTCTTTACCTGTCTGCTAATAATGTTAGTCATAATAATAGTTATATTTGTTCCTTGGGTTTTTCTATATAGTCCAACTGTTCAAGATCACTGAACATGTATAAGATAACTGTTAATACTTTTTTCATTGGCTTATCTAAATATTATAGTAGGTGGCAAATACAGAAAAATGAGACAGAAGGCACAACTCAAGTCATGATAGTTCATAGATATAAATGATCCAAAGTGTTTATTTTTTCCACAGCAAAGGCCATAAGACCTGATTGCCTTTCATTTACCTGTCCTTCTATTTGGGGGAAAATGTGGCCTCAACTCAGATCCTATGGTTACAGTATTGCGCCATCCTCAAGATGACGTCAATACTGAGAATTCCTAGGAATGAGCCTTCCTAGCGCTGTGAGACTATACTACACGACCAAAAGTTTGTCATCAATGAATCCTTTGGATTGATTTATGACCAAAAAAGGGGAACTGTGGGCAAAAAAAGGGGGTTCTATGGAAAATAACCTCATAGGGTGATCTGATCATAAATCACCCTATGAGGCTGCTCATGGTGGGTAGTCAAGCCCCAGGCATATAATTTCTTTAGTAAAGGGTATACCTTTGCCTTAAGCAAGCTCTGTCCATTGTTTCTGTGCATCTAGGTTAATACACCTTTGAAATAAGCCATATCCACTCTCAAGAAAGCATATGATCTTGTTAACTATTCTGTAATCCAGTACCCACATTGTTTTCTCCTATCTCCATGTAATCTATCTTATGTTCCCTTAATTTCAAATGCATAAAAGAAGCTATAAAACTATATTCTCAGGAGCACTTGAGATCTTGCTCCCTGGCATATGTTATCAGTTTGGCTCAAATAAACTCTTCCTACATCAATATGGGATTCCCATATATATGTATGTAATTGGTCATTTTCTCTTGCTAATCTGTCTCACATCTATTTAATTATCAGGCCAGCCAGAAAAAACCTCAAGGGTAAAGGAAAGTTTCTTATCCCCAAAGCAGAAAGTCCTGAATAAGTAGCTAAGTTATCACTGATATTTTAGGTTAGCTTTTAAAATTTTTCATGGAAACACTTACTGTGATTAATGTAGTTGGATTTATCTTTATCTGTTTTTAAGTAACTTTTAAATTCTCTTCCTCACAACTAAAACTGATTTATGATTAAAACATTTCATTTATCAAAACATTTACATTAAATCTTCATACATTCCAAATTCCCTTTTCATTTTAAAATCATATAACCTTGTTTAAAATCACAACTAATTGTTTCAAAAATTGATAATCCCATTTTAAATATAGAATAATATCCTTTCACATATTAACTACCTTAAATCATCCCAGATCTTATTAATTTTTCTAAAAATAATTAGAAGTAATTTAAGAAAAATGTTACTTTTTCAAAAGAAAAAAGGACAAAACAAAAATGTATCATAGACTTAAGAATGTTAGAGCTGGAAAATTCTGCCTTAAAAATCTTTGTTATTTCATTTCAAGTTCAAGTATGTAATAATTCCACCATTATTGAACTTTTAAAGAGAGTCTATCCATTGCATGGGTCTTGTTTTTAAATTTGACATCTTTAAGACAACTAAACGTTATTTCACAAAAGCTGTTTGTGAAAATTCAAATTATTTATATTTACATTACTTTTAAGCATGAACATATGTAGTATATGTATATATATCTTTACATGTGAAATTATACCGAAAAAAGTTTAGATTTTTAAACTGAACTAGATAATTTAACCTTAATATTTGGAAAATATGTTTTAGAGCTTCCTTCAAAATTAATTATGATATTGTGGGGGAAGAAGAAATTTTCTTCTACCTTCAAGGTTCTTTTGGCTGGTCTAGTAATCAAATAAACAAGGGACAGATTAGCACGAGAAAATAACCAAATTTAATTCATATGTATATATGAGAACCTGCATATATGAGAGAGTAAGAGACCCTACATGCGGGAAAGGGAGATTTAGGTATATAAGACATTCTGAGCTAGGGATGAGGTAATGCACTTTGGGGGCTTCAAAGGGTCATTGCAGGCTGATGAGAGGTATTTAGTAAATAAAAGTTTGCCAGGCCATATAGTGGGTCAAAAAGAGATTATTGCTGACAATATCTTATTATGGTCAAGGCCCCTTATTCAAGTTCTCCTAAGTAGTTAAAGAGAGGGGCAGAAGTTTCTTTTGAGCCCAAGCTAAAGTTACTCTTAGCTCGAAACATTCGTCATGCTGCAAAGCACTTCTTGGGGTGACTTTTTCTGAATTCCCACAACATCGTGAATACATTTAAGTATTATAAAATATATCAGCTGATTGCTTCTTAACTGTGAATTCTATTCTGAAATTCTTACATGAACCAAATTAATACTCCTCTGTAGTAGAACAGTGCTTGGCATAAAGTGTACACACACATGTTCATCAAATAAGCAAGCAAATAAACAAATGCTTTCCCACTGTAACTATTTTTTATATATATATATGCACATATATATATGCACACATATATATACACGTGTATATATATATATACATATACATATATATATATACATATAC
>NW_006433378.1:461261-470067 GCF_000325575.1 Pteropus alecto | reverse complement strand
TATGGCCTAGAAGAGAAAAATAGAAGATAAACTGATTTTAAATGATAATTTCTCTCTGAACTAGTTTAGGATGATAATACATTCTACTTTATGAGGAATAGTCCTGCTTTATACTTGCTTTACTATAACTATTAATATCATCTTTCACTCTCTAAAATGACCTAGGGTGGGCAAGTAAATTATATGGTTCTTCTACGTATATTTAAGTGTGTGTGCGAGAGAGAATAGAGAAACGTCCAGCTTGCTTTATTGTATTCATTTCTTTCCTGGACCCTAAACTAAATGACTTTCCTATATGGATATGACCAGTTTCTACCTCAAAATATCACTTTGGTTGCAAAAACCTAATGCCAAAATTTTCATATAACTTGTTTGATTCAAGGTCATTGAATGATGATTTCTGTTTGAATTACATGATCAGATAAACTAATTTATCTTCTAGTGAAATGGAAAGGGGAAAAGGTAAGTTTTAAAGCACTGCATTAAAATCATATATGGGATGTCTGCTTATTTATGACCATCACCATGGTGGCTTCTTATTGACATCAGTAATGAAATAATGTGTGAGAAAGTGATTTGTAACATAAAATTTCACAAAATGAAAAGTAGGTGACAATAGTAGTTATTACAGCTATTTACTAAATATGGCCCGCTTTCTCACTTCTGGACATCCAGAATTGTCCTTTGTTGCCCCTTTGAACCTAAACAAATGGTCAAAGCAGAAACTTTACAAGCCAGCCCATGATTTTCCATCTTTTTTTTTTTTTCCATGAAATCTTAAATCAAGATTAAGCTTTTGTGTGACCATGGCTGCTAAATATCTGAAGGGAGGGGAATCCCTGCTGTCCTATATGTAGTGTGAATGAAAAATCAGTTTTTACATTAAGACGTTGAGATCTTAATGTACTTTGTTACTATAACATAACCTAGCCTAACCCCACCTATGTGAATTGCTAAAATAACCTTCTCAAGTAGTACTTATCAGCTTTCTGCGAAAAACAATTGCACTATTTGCTATCAGAGCTGTGTACCATTTCCCAGCCCCTCCCAGCACCTTGACCTGCTACGCTGCTGAAGGTAGATGGCCACTAGTATGTTTTGACTACATGACCTGCAATCCTTTTATGAGGAAAAAAGTCATGGAATTTTAGAGCTAGAAGAGATTTTAGGGATTATGTAGTTCAACTCCACCATTTAAATAGGTCACATAGAAAAGCATAACCTAAATAGATTCTGGTGGTCACTCATGTGAACTCAGCCAAGGTACTTAATCTTTCTGACTTTATTTTCCTTAACTGCAAAAATATTGATAATCACACCTTCCCATCATGTTTGTTTAAAACATAGAGTGAGTATACTTAAATGAACCAATCAGATATTGTGTTCATGTCAGGTAGCTAGTCAGACATGCGTGACAGGGAAACAAAGGAATAGGGGCCCAGCCTAGAGACCACCCATAGAATACCCCAATGGTAGCAGAATTCTGGGTAAAGTACATGTGCACTAGGCAAAGAGTTACATAGCAGCCAAATGTCAATCAAAATGACCTCGCTTGCCAATCACCTAGGAATGCCTTTGGAACCGCCCATCATGGCCCAAATATAATACAGACATTCCTACTTCTGGGATCTTTTTTTGTGGTGATCGTTGTTGGTTGTTGTTACAGTGCTCTGTTACAGCTCTTCGCTAAAACCATGTGCCTCCTTGGGGCATACTTTGTCTTTCTAAAATATACTTAATAAATCTTTTCTAAACCTCATTGACCTGTGATTCTTTACTGTGTCAATGAGGAATAACTGAGGAAAAATGCTAACTACACCTCTGCTCCATTATTCCCTGCCCCACACCACTGGGACAACACCAAAGTTCAAGTCTCCCCCAGCAGTAACAGTCGCAAGACTTCTATGTATCCCTTGGTTCCTTACAGTCTTCATCAGGTTAGACTGGTCAAGAAATGCAGAATTAGGACTTAAAAATAACGTTTATAAAGAGCTTGACAATTTTATTTTTATATCTATCAACTATTTCATTCAAACTTCACAACCAACTTGTTATTCAGGCGGAATAAGAATTATTATTATATCTATTTCACAATAGTCATCTGAGACTCAGAAAGGCTCTGATTTATCCAGGATCATCCTGTTAGTGTGTAGCAGAGTTAGAGCTTGCACCAATGGCCTCTGACTTGAACATCACATTCTTTCTTTTCTACCACCTCGAAGCATAAACTTGGTACTATGGACTTACTAGCCAGAGATTTTTCACTGCAAATAACCTTTGTAAAAGAGAGTATTTCTGATTTTCACAATATTCAATCCACAATAATAATGGTTAACAAAATATTGAATAATAATATGTTTTAGAGTATATTTATTGGAGAAAAAAATCAAAATAAATTGCTATGTAGTAAAGAATTTGGCCTTTTTTCCCCATTTCTTGAGAGATAACCTCTAAATCCTTGGGATTTTCTTAGTGATTGTAATGTTTTTGTTATTTACAGCGGACTCTGAGGACAATTTTATGCTAAGGAGGTGACCGGTGGGTGACTCCTAGATAGTTTGTCCTAATGAGATGACTCGAGATAGGGGCTAGCCAAGCCAGAAAGACCAATCACTTAATTATAAGGTTGGGAGTTTTGAGCCAGGTGGTATCAGCCCAGTCTCTGGGTAGGAGAGAGTAACTGGAGATAGAATTTAACTTTATAGTCAAGAATTAAATCAAATATAAGAAAATCCCAATAAAAACTCTGGGAACTAAGGCTCAGGTGAGTTTCCTTGGTTGACAATAATCTGGGTATTATTACACATGAATATGCCAGGAGGGTGTACATGTCTTGATCCCATGGGGAGAGGACAATGAAAGCTTCTTATTTGGGATCTTCCATGCATTTCCCTATGTATTTATTCTTTTAGCTGGTTTTGATTTGTATCTTTTTGCTGTAAGAAACCTGCAATCATAACTATAGCACTTTCCTGAGTTTATAAGTCATTCTATTGAATTATTGAACATGAAGGGGAGTGGAAAACCCTTAATATATAGTCAGCTAGTTAGAAGGGTGGGTGCCTTGAGGACTCCTGAATTTGCAGGTGGTATCAGAAATGAGGGCATTCTTTTGGAGGAGTGTGTCCTTAATGTATGTAGTTTGGTCCAACTCTGGGTAATTGGTGCCAGAAGTTATTTCATAACCATACTTCAAAATCAAGAATATATATGCGTAAATATATATGTATACATGTATATATAATGTAGGAAGTACTTTTTGTCTTATCCTTTGACTCTTAGATAAAGATAAATAACATTTGGAGTTACCTCATTTTTTTAAAGTTTTAAGTTATTTTTACATTAAATAATCAAGGATATTTCCAAATCTTAGAATTCCTGTTTTGATTTTTTTCAAAAATTTTGTAGGGCTAATATATGTTATTCTCAATGTTCTTAAACTAATTATTTTATTTATTTTATGTAATATAGTTTTAAAAACCTAAGATATTGTTATCCGAAAGAAATATGACAAAATGTTAATATTTTTCTCTCTGGGGAAGAACATATGTTTCATTATATTGCCCCTATCTTTCTGCATGTGTGTATTATTTTCTTAGGTGTATCTGTTTAATAATAATTTTTCTTCATTCCTTGGCAATGCTAAATAAATAAGTCATTCGAATAATTGAAAATACAAAATCAGAGCACCGCAGAAATTTGCAAATGATACAATGCAGGGCTTTCTCTCAATTTGTGGAGAGCTGGAGTTAAGCAGTCTATGATTGCATAGGTGTCTTTTTCAATCTCTTGGACAATACAAATACATTTTCTACCAGAAGCACATTCTCTTGGTAATTTGCTCTGCAGAACTGGTATCTCACTAGATGCAATGTTATTTTGCCTGCATCGTTGCTGATTAGCAATCTCGCCATGTTTTCTGTCCCGTCATTACCTGCCAACTCCATAATAAGAAAAAGGCTGCCATTCAGTTTCTCAGTTGATGAAACGCTTTATTTTTATATAACTTAAAAATGTTGGAATTTGGTTTTTGATGAATTCATCTATCTCTGTGCTTTGCACCAATAACTTTAATAAAATTTGAATAATACAATCTGAAATTCACGACTAATAAAACTGTTCATCTTGAAAGTACATTAGTATTAGCATTAAATTTTTCTTTTGATAATAAAACATAATTTATATAAAGATTACTTTTTAGTTATGATTTAAAGAACATCAACTTTATGCCAAGCAATGTACTAAGTAGTCTTCATATCTTTTCCTATTTCTTTTTCAAAATCTCTACCAAAGAGACAGCAAATTAGAGGTTACCGGAGGGAAGGATGAGAAGGTAGACAGGGATAAAAGGGGTCAAATATTTGGTAACAGAAGGAAATCTGACTTTGGGTGGTGAACACACAATGCAATGTATATACAACATACTGTTGAATTGTACACTTGAAACATTCGATTTTATTAATCATCATCCAATAATTTTTAATAAAAAATATATAAATAAAATATAAACGAAGCACATGTGCATGTTGGATGGTAAAAAAATCTCTACCAAGGAAATAGAATCTGATGCAACTTGCACTGAGATAAAAACCTCACCAGAGAAAGAGTATTGTCTACTTCCTCAATGACATATCTAAAGAGCCTAAAATAATACTGGAGGACATAGTAGACTCAATAAATAGTAGTTTAATAAATGAATGGTTTTAACTATTGTGTGAACTGAAATTAAAATTTAACTTATCCACATCATACGACTTATAAACCTATGGCAATAATTTCAATGAATGTTTTCTCTTAGTTATGTCACGATATTAATTGTACAACAATTACTCATATAACAATCATGTATTCACTAACTGAAAACTATATTTCAGAACATTTTTATTATTCTGGAGTTGGCAGAAAGCATGGCAAAATTTATGACCAACCAGAAATAATGAAAGTATTATACTGTGGTACCTGCCAGATGATGATTCCACAGAGATATTTGTGTATTTTTGCTCCACGATGTATCTAAAGCCCATAGAACAAGGACTACTAGCACATAGTTGGCACTCTGATCAACCCATATGTGTTGGATAACTGACTTCTGTTTTCTATGTGAATGTTAAGATTAACAGAATTATGGTACTTCAAAGTTAAAGCCACAATTAAAATGTTTTTTTCCTTTATACCATGTAACGCTTTTCGGTACTCTTTTCTATATTTATTTGATCTTGAGAATAATTGCAAATATGCATAAAGCAAATGTGATTGTTATCTTTCAATAAATGTGCATGCTAAATTGTCTAAGATCAAATGAATTTTCTAAGAATATAGAATTAACTGAATAATTATTAATAAATTCTTTTTAATAAAAGAGGGCTTTGGGGAAATTTTCATAATTTTAAATAATTAGCCAAGGGCCATAAACATCAATACCTCATTTCATGAAAAGAGTGTATAAAAAGTAGTATACCAAAATACCCAATTCTTTGCAATAAACAGATACAAAAGTGAAATTTCATGGCTTCATGAATTTGCCTTTCTCGACTGTTAAAACCACCTGAAAACAAGTTCTGTGTGCTGCTAAGTTAGTTCTCTGATTCAAGAATACTCCAGCACTAATTATTAATAGATTCTCTTATTTAAAAAATGAATAGAAATGAGCTAATCTTCAATAAATTTTAGGGTTTTTTTTTTTAGTCCAAAACTAAGAATTATTATTCAATTTATTTATTACTCAAAACATGGTACCCAGAACTCTTGCTCTTGTAAATTAGGGTTAGTTGAAAATTATGTCCCAAGTCCATTGTTGGTAATACTTGGTTAAACAAAATTATTTTGTTGGTTTTCCATTTAGTTTTGATTTGCTTTGTTTTAAATGTAGCACACCTTACACTATTTAATGTATCAATGTAGAGTGTGACTTTCTAAAAGTAGTACTTCACTAAGCAGTATTTCCCTGATCTATTTGAACTTGAAAAAGTTTCTCCCTTATAGAATATCTTGTGGGTTACAGTTCTGTGGATCATTCTTCTGAATTAGTGGTCTTACTGGTTTCTATGATACATGCTTCCTCCACTGTTTTTAATTTTATTTTATTGTACTAAGAACACAATGTGAGATTTACCCTCTTAACAAATTTTTATGTGTATAATCCAATATTGTTAACTCTAGAGACAATGTTGTGGAGTAGATTGCTAGAGTTAATTAATTTTATGTAATTGAACTTTATGCCCATGGATTAGAAACTCTCTGTTCCCCACCCCAGCCCCTAGAAACCAGCATTCTACTTTTTGATTCTATGAGTTTATTTTAGATATCTCATGTAAGTTGAATCATGCAGCATTTGTCCTTCTGAGACTGACTTGTTTCACTTAGTGTGCTATCCTCCAGGTTTATCCACATATTGTTACATATGGAAAGATCTTCTTCTTTTATTAGGATGAATAATATTATATTGTATATATATACCGCATTTTCCTTATCTATTCATCTGTCAGTGGTCATGTAGATTGTTTCCATATCTTGGCTATTGTGAATAGAGCTTCAATAATCATTGGAGTGCTAATATCTCTTTGACAACCTGATTTTAATTCTTTTGGATAAATACCCACAAATGGGATTGCTACATTATGTAGTAGTTCTATTTTTAATTTTTGAGAAAACGTCATACTGTTTACTGTAGCAGCTGCATCAATTTCCATTCCTACATGAAATTACAAATTCTTCTAAATCTTACCTAGCATATTTTATATGTATATATATATATATTAATATACGCACATATATATAACAGATATACAAACAGGTGTGAAGTGAAAATCATTGTAGTTTTTATTTCATTTTACATTTCCTTAATGATTAATGACATTGAATATCTTTTCATATACCTGTTGGGCAGTTGTATGTATTCTTTGAAGAAATGTCTATTCAAGTCTTTAGACCATTTTAAAATCATGTTATTTGTATTTTTGCTGTTTAGCTGTATGATATCTTTATATATTTGGATACGAACCCTTTAACTGCTAATCTGTAATTTATAAATATTTTCTCTCATTCTATAGGTTGCCTTTTTTTTCACTCTGTTGGTTGTTTTCTTTCTTTTGTAAAAGCCTCTTAGTTTGATGCAGTCTCACTTGTTTATTTTTGCTTTTGTCATCTGTGGTTTTTGTGTCATATCAATGAAATAATCACCAAGACCAACATCATGAACCTTATTCTTTTAGTAGTTTTACAGTTTCAGGTCTTATGTTTAAGTTTTTAACTTATTTTGAGTTTATTTTTATGTGTGGTATAAGATAGGGATCTAATTCATTCTTTTGCATGTCAATGTCCAGTTTTCCCAGCACATTTGTTGACGAGATTATCCTTTCTGCATGTATGTTCTTGATACCCTTGTTGAAAATCAGTTGACTTTATAGTTGACTCAGACTTATTTCTGGGCTCTCTGTTCTGGTGGTCCATATGTCTGTATTTATGCCAGTACCATACTGTTTTAATTACCATAGCTTTGTAGTATATTTTGAAATCAAGGATTATGATGCCTTCAGCTTTATTCTTTTTCAAGATTATTTTGATTATTAAGCGTCTTTTGTAATTTATGTTTTCTTTTCAAGTTTTGTAAACTCTGCCATTGGGATTTTGGTAGGGACTGTACTGAATCGGTAAATTGCTTTGTGCATTACAGACATTTTAACAATGTTAAGTCTTTCAGTCCACGCACACAGGATGTTTTCTCATTTGTTTGTATCTTCTTTAATTTTTCACTTTTTTTTAGTTTTCAGTATATAAACATTTCACCTCCTTAGTTAAGTTTATTAATACATATTTTATTATTTTGGTGCTATTATGAATGAGATTACTTCCCTAATTTTTTTTATATAATTCATTTTTAGTGTATAGAAATTCAAGTGATTTTTTTATGCTGACTTTGTATCTTATAGCTTTACTGAATTTGTTTATTAGATCTAACAAGTTTTTTATGGAGATTTTAGGGTTTTCTTTATATAAAACTATGTTGTGTAGAAACAGGAACATTTTACTTCCTTTCTGATTTGGATACCTTTTATCTCTTTTTTCTTGCCTAATTGCTCTGCCTAGACTTCCAGCACTATGTTGAATAGAATTGATTGGAGTGGGGCATCCTTGACTTGATTCTGATCTTAGAGAAAGAGTTTTAAGTTTTTTAACCATTGTGTATGATATTAGCTGTAATTTTTCATACACAGACTTTATTATGTTGAGATAATTTTCTTCTATTTATAGTTTGTTGAATTTTTATCATGAAAAAGTATTGAGTGCTGTCAACTCCTTTTTCTGCATCTATTGAGATGATCATGTATTTTTTATCATTCATTCCATTAAAGTGGGTATTACATTAATTTACTTCCATATATGGAACAATTTTTGCATCCCAGGTACATACCTCACATGGTGATGGTATATGATACTTTTAATATTCCACTGAATGTGGTTGCTAGTATTTTATTGAGGATTTTTGTATTATGTTCATGAGGGATACTGGCCTATAGTTTTCTTTTCTTGTGGTGTCTTTGTTTGACTTTAATGAGATCGAAAGTGTCCATCTTTTTCTCTGTTGAAAGGACATGGTTGTAAAATGTTAACCAATACAAGGACGTTATGACAAAGAAAAAAGTTACTTCAGCAAAATGAAAAAGAAAAAAGCAGATGACATTGGATATGAGAGGCAACATAAGTTATAAAAACGACATAGAAGATAGTAGATTATAAAGGATATCTGTGGATTTTAGATTTGGAAGATATTTTTTTTTTGAGTCATAATGTTTGGAGTGTCTGATTA
>NW_006433378.1:448189-461240 GCF_000325575.1 Pteropus alecto | reverse complement strand
TCCCATCCCACAGCTCGATTTACATTGGATACTTATTCACATGATCTTAGATTTTAAATGCTGTTTAATGGTCTTTCACTTTTAGAAAACGTATAAATAAAACAAAGACAAGAAGTATAACTACAAACTGGTACATAAATACTAGACATTAATTTGTGTAAGTAGTTATTGTATACTTAAATGTACATGAATTTGTATATATGCAATACCTATATATGTTTAAAGTTTACGAATACAAAAATTGAGAAGTGAAGATTAGGTAAGAAGAAGTTGGAAAAAGCATAAACATTCCATATACTTTCTCGATTACCCCCCAAGGTTTCCCCAAAGGCTGCAAAGCTATAATTTATGTCTGGTTCTCCATAGGCAGAACTGCAATGGGAAATTTTAGGCTTATGATTTTTTTAAAGGGATATTTGCAGGAAAAATCAGTAAGAGAATGAGAGAAGCAGGATAGGGAAGAGGAAGGAAATGTGCAAAATGTTGTTTTAGATGTTGTATTATCTCTTAGGAACTTTGAAGAATAAATGGCAAGATGGTCTGCCATTATTGGGATCAGGGAGCAGGGATTTTGTATGTGTCCAGCATTCTAGTTTGTCATTGACTATGTATTGCAGCATTGAGGGAGGGAGAGGGGCCCCAGTTTACTCCTAGTTACTCTTAGGAAAGTTAATGCGTGGTTAACTTTAGACATCGACATGACTGGGCCCCTGAGTGCCCAGACATTTGGCCCAACATTATTCTGGATGTGTCTGCGGGGTGTTTGTGGATGAGATTAACATTTGCATCAATAGAGTAAAGCAAATTGTCCTCCTCAATGTGTGTGTGTATGTATGTTATATATATACACACATACACGTATATATCCTATTGCTTCTGTTTCTCTGAAAACTCTAATACATTGATAGATGGATTCCATAACATAAATGAAATCCTTCAGGAAATGTAAGTCATTTGGCAGAATTACCTCAGGGAGCTGTAAAAGCCATTCCAAGATATTTGGGTGGGAGCAACAACTTCTGCTATAAATATACATTCTGCTTTTATTAATGGATTCATGTCATGTTAGGCTGTCCTATATGTTATTATATCTGAAGGATATGTATGTATAATATGTGTACACACACATCTTTTAAATATTCTAGAAAACTACCCATATATAACGTATAAATAGCATCTCTATCTAGCCTTTTTCTCCCAACCAATACTCTAGCAATATTTGTGAAGGTTAAAGTTTTGTATATACACTAAGACAAAAATCTTGACTCTCACATTTAACTTACAGTAAACATTGTTTCTGATTAATTTTATGCTTTTAGCTCATAATTTATTCTAAAATAATTTTAGGGTTTTAAATTTGCTTAATTTTCATGTAAGTTCCTTACCTTTTACTCTCAGCAAAGCTATTCCCTATGCCAAATTACTGCAGTGTTCTTCTTGGAGACTTAGATCTCCAAAACTTTCAGAAAGACATATAAAAATGCCATAGATAATCTAAAATATGATCACCCTATCAATTAAAGCTAAAACACTTATGTCTTAGCAAAGATTGAGGTACTTGGTTGCTTAGTATCGAGAATCAAAAACTACAATCATAAAAGTTTCAGGATTGGAAATTTCTTAAAATTCATCTTGTCCAATATACCTTTTCTCCTTACAAGTTAACTGAGGAAGAGAATAATACAAAGTCAACTGAGGAATATAGGATACATGTGAGATAACTTTTTACTTTACATTTTTAACACCTTGATCAGCAATTATTTTTAGAGTGCAGTATAAAGTCATTTATATACAATACATTTTTAATGTTGAAATCTTATTGCTCATGACTCTAAATTCAACTCAGAAAATGCCTCAGATGCAATTTTCTAGTAAATGTTTTATTAAAAGGAATGTATCCTTTATAGAGAACAGACTGTCATGATCAAAATATAGCCATGGTTTTTTAAATAGTTTATCATTACAAAATTTTAAAATAATAATGTTGATGACAACAACAAAATCAACAACATAGGTGTTGGCATATTTAATCCCCAGATAATCCCATGAGGTCAGTACTTTATTATCCCTATTTTACATATAAGCAAACTGGAATCTGACCACAGTCACTCTAGCTCACAAAATTGTCTTCTCAATCACTATGTTCTTCTGTAGAATAAATATACTCTGAACACCTAACTTCTATTTAAAACAGTTGAATGCACATTTAAACAATTTTCACACACATTTGCCAGAGACTTATGAACTTATGAGTACTATTTCACTGCTTTTCTTGTTTTGTTTTCTTTTCCGTGAATATCAGTGGACAGTTAGTAGATGTAATTTCATGATCAAGTGGAAAATCATGTGCTTCAACACTAGATCAGTTTTTGAGTAATGCAGTTTTCTATTTGAATATGAAAATCATGATCCTGATCCATTGTCAAAGGCCATATGTGTGAGTTGATTTTGGAGTTAATGAGGGATTACATAGACTATAACAATCATTCTTAGAAGAAAGTCTATGGTGCAGAAGTCCAAGGTGGGTGAGCCTTGGCTTTATTTTCTGCTTTGTAAGTAACCATCTGGCTTTAACCAAGTTATTTAACTCTGAGAATCATTTTCCTCTCCTTAAAATGAGGAAATTGGAGTTTGACCTAGATAGACTTGAAGATTCCCTCTAGGACTATTCTAACATTCTATGATTCTGTGAACTCAGTCTCATTAGTGGTGATTAATAGTCAAAATTATGCCCAAATGAAATATATTAGGTTGCTTTTTATATGTGACTGATACTGTTGGATTTGAGATTCCCATTTTCAATTTCCATTTGAATGTACTCTTTTTCCTGCTCTATGTTCTTTCAGAAACCTTTGCTGTTAGAAAAGAACCAAAGCACATGAAATAAATAGAATCAGTTCTTTGAATATTTTAAAATTATTTAACAGGCTAAACTACAAAGATGTAAGAATAAGTAAAATGTCTAAATTTCAAAAACAAACATAAGATCAGCCAGTCTATCAGTTGTTCCCTGCCTGAACTGGAATGACAAATAAAATACATTATCATACCTTATCCATGTAGACAAGTTATGTAATGTGTCAAGAGAGAAGAATGACTTTAGACCTGCCCTCTGGAAAAGATACCCTTACTTGGCATTCTTTACGGTGATCCTTGAACAGTGTGCCTGAGTAGTTGGAAGCCGGCTACAATTGGAAAACACTGAATTAGTGGGAGGTAAGGGAGATATCTGCAACAGCTGAAGCAAAATGAACTTTTCTGCCGAGAAAAGCAGCTTAGTTACAACCCTCTGAGCTTAGACGTCAATCCATCTGCAAGCAGGACAAGTGTGGGTGATATATGGAAAGGATATTTTAGAATCTGCTTAAGCTTGCCAATCTGGAGATTCGCCCAGGAAAGAGAGCCTCAGAAAAATGATGGAAACAAGCAAATTTTATTATATTTATGCAGAACTTAAGAGCCATAGAAACTAATTGGACAGACTCCCATTGCTAAGCAGATAAAAATTTCATCATTAATAATTACTATGACAGAAAACTCTTTTATGTTTCTTTTTTCTCTATTATCTGTTGCAGTGATTAAATAAGTTTGTGGAATAATTTTATGTGATATCACGATGGAAAAAATACTTCTCTCACATGTCTTTATAAAGCTAAACTTGCTCTCTTGTAACTTGCTGACTCTATTAAATCAGTTTCAGATATCACTATACTCTTAAATAGAAGTGGTAGTAACATATCTTTCAGAAGTATTTCATGTTGAATACTCAAGAAAATCACAAAAGCCAAATGCTTTCTTCCTTTTAAATGAGGGTATGTTTAATATCTTGAATTATGCAAAATGTTTGTGACACTAAATAATAATAATATACTTTTTCTTTAATATGAACAGAATCTTTTTGTCAGCAAAGTGAAACACCTTTTATTAAAAATAATATTAATGCTCATTGGCTGTGTGTATTATTGTCCTTTGCAGACATCAGTGAATCACTATGATTTATTCCAAATTAGATATTTTTTAATGAAAATGTGTCACATAGAGAAGCTAAACCATTTCTAGTAATATTGTAACAGCTTCAAAAAGAGACACTGTGGTTTTAGTAAAAGAGAAGCATATGATTCTTGGGGTCAGTTCCAGAGAGCTATAGTTTTAATGTGTTGAATCCGTACAAGTGATGGCGTGAATGATTTGATTTTACAGTAGCAACTTAATTGAAAAGAAGGAGACATTTTTATTCAGGGACTTAGCTAACATTTCATAACAAAGTTACAAAGAATTATAATTTGCCAAAAAAGTTTTCAGATAACTTATTTTTTATAAAAAATGAACTTTAGGGTATAGTGATTAAGTTTATAGGCAATAAAATAGTTTTCAGTTAGTGAAAGTACTCTAAATGGAGTATGAGTAATCATATTTACTTTTGCAAAAATATTTAATATTTCACTATTGAGATGGTCATTCTAACAAAACCTTATTTATTTAAAAGTACTAGGTTCTAGCATCTCAAATTATAATGCTGTTTTAGGACAGGTAGATAAATAGGACAGGGTGTATTTATTAACAATTGAAGTATTAAAATAATAAATGGAATTCATAGAACCCCAAATAGGATAAAATTTACCAAAAGTTTAATTGGCCTTTGCATTTTGGGAATGTATTGGTATTGATGCATTTCAAAAGACTGATAATAACACTATGTGTCCAAGTATCATAGATCACTGCACGTTGTCAGGGAAGATATTGTTTTAGATCCCAGGATGGTGTAGCATGGCATAAATTCTGACCAGCTATAAGAAATTTAGAGAAGCTACATTCAAATTAAAAGTGATATTTAAGAAATAGGCTCACAGATAAAATGTTAGAAAAGATCTTGTTTTACTGTGACTTGGAATCCTTAAACCCTCTCTAAGCATAGTTTCTTCTTTATTCTTTTTACAGAGTGATATAGTACATGCTTTGTTTGGGGGGATGTCATATTTTCCAGATTTTGCAGTTAGAAATAGATTTGTTGTAGAGAATACATTATTTAGTTTTGGTAGCTCCAATTCAAACTGTAATTGAGGAATCGCATCATTATTTGTTGAATGGCTGACATTTGGCAACTAGTATTGCTAAGATTAAAAGCTCTGTGAGGGCTGAAGTGGTGTCTGCCTGTGACCCACAGCCTCAGCCCCTTGTATAGGGCCTTAACACAATAAGCAGTCACTTAAGGAATTGCTCCTTAATTCAGTGACTGCATAGGCCCACAACTAGTACCTGGGAGGGAAAGGAATTAAAGTCCAAGCCACTAACTTCATGTTCAATGCTTTAGGGACTGCTTTGAATCTGTAAGTGACAGGATACAAGCATCAAATTCATAGGTGTATTTCTCAGTGAATTCAAACACTGCTACTGAATAAACTATGTTTATAGTGAGTAGCTTGACCAAATAACTTGATCAGTTCTTGTGACATGATTTCATGGTTTGCTATTTATGGAAATGCCTTTAAGTTACAATTTATACTGCATATCATGATTCTAGAGAGTTCATGGCTAGGGCCACTGCTTCAGTTTTCAGAAGGAAAATTAGATTTTTCATGAAAACTTACTTTTCCATAGAGTTCATACCCTCAGCTCTAGGTGAAAATGCCTGTTTTATTCTAAAAGAAAAATCTTGGACCAAATATGAGCAAAATTCAGCCATTTTCCTATCTCCAACTCTGAATCATCTGTTGACCATTTGGACCAGAAATTAAGAAATTATCTTAAAGATTCTCTAAACTCCTTTTCCGTTCTGATTTTATATGAAATTAATTGTAATCAAGTTATGTACATTTTATTTCTTTTAATTCTTAAAACAGTTCAATTAAATAGATATTGCCATCCCAATTTGAAATGAGAAAAATGAGACAGAGAGGAAATTCAAACGTACATCTTCCCAACTTAACAATTTTAAGCAATTATTCTGCAGTAAAATAAAGATGACAATAAGTATACTACTGCTCATAGTATTTTACGAACATCAAATATAGTAGAAAATATTGTGATCAATGTGATCTGTAAGCTAAAAAGTAATGTATGCAGCACAAGCCATTATTAGTGTCATTTAATCCAGGCTTCAGAGTACTGCAACTGGGGGAAAAACATCCTGAGTTGATATGAAATTCTACAGATATAAAAAAGATAAAAATAATCCAGGCGTCAGAGTACTGCAACTGGGGAAAAACATCCTGAGTTGATATGAAATCCTACAAATATAAAAAATATAAAAATTATGTCTGCTGCAAAATTATAGGAGGTCTGAAATATTTGGGACTTAAATTTTATGATTATATGATGTTTGATTCTTTAAATGGTGTGATCTTTTCAGAATATAACTATATTATTAGCACTGTGTAGGTGAAACGGCATTTTCGGAGGCCTGGATAAGCATTCTAATTCTACCTTGGAGGAGAAGGCCAATCAGATTGTATCACTCCTCATAGCACTTCGTCTGAGAAACAGGATCGTATCTGTGGCCCTACATTTGTGTGTGTTTTTTTGTCTGTGTACATTTCCCTATATATTTAGAAAAATTGATACCAAAAAAAGAATCTAAGATTGAATTGAATTTCCTCGTATTCCTGGCAACTAAGAGATAGGACATTTGACCAAGTGAAATGAACCTCCACAATGCTTCAGTTCAGCAGAGAAAAAAAACAAAAAACACAAAAAACAAAAAAACAGAAGAAGCAGGCTTTTCGAGGAAGTCATACCTGGTGAATATGGTAGAGCTTAATATAAACACAGAGTCTGAGAGGTAATTGTGACAGAGTTGCTGAGAATAGAGTTCCATGTTCACGATTTACAATGCCTGTGCTGGAGTCAAGCCTGTGAGTAGTTTAGTGATGTGGTTTGGGTATTATTTCTGGCAACATAACCTCCAGCAAATTTTCTGGCTCTCTTGAAACTCTGATGCTAATTTATATCGTTTCATAAAGTCATCCTCCGTTTTCACTTAGTTTGTTCTGTTCTTGACGCTAATAAACCTGACTTAAAGTAAGCCTATTTCATATAGCAGTCTTGTGTTAGACAGAATAATTATCCCCCAAAGATGTGGAAGTCCTAATCCTTGGAGCCTGTGAATATATGAAAGGAATTTTGCAGATGTGATTACTATTACAGACCTTGGAATGGAGAGGGTATCTTGGATTATCCAGGTGGACTGGGTCTAATCCCACAGATCTTTAAAACAGAGACCTTTATCTGCCTAGATCCAGAGAGAAAGATACAGAGAAATGTGACAGAAGAAGAGGGAGGAAGAATTTTAAGTTTGAGAATGAATCTATTTGCTGTTGCTGGCTTTGAAGATGAAAGAAGATGAATCCATGAGCCAAAAAATGCAAGCAATCTCCAGAACCCTGGGAATGGCCCTCAGCTGACAATCAGCAAGGGAATACGGACCTTAGCCCTACTTCTGAATGAAACTGAGTTCTAATAACATAAATGACCAAGAAAACAGAATCTACTCTAGAGCCCACTAGAGTTCTGACATGCAACTGTAAAATAATAAATTTGTAGAGTTTAAAGCCACTAAGTTTGTGGTTACAGAAAACTAGTACAAGGCTAGAACAAATTCAGTACTTCATGGAGCAGTGTATGATCAGGAACATTTTCAGCATTTGTATAGAGCCAGAAAAGTTAAGTCAGTCTCTGGAAACACAGATAAGATGGAGAGTCAGATTCGTAGTTATAAAGTACAAAGTTTATAATAATCTATTCTTGTATAGTCTATTATCAATCATTAGGTATGCTGTTGGATGACAGAGACAGTACTCAGTTCACCAATGTTTTATCATTTATGCCTCGATTCTTGTTATAACCAGATTCATGTACTTGACCTTTCTTTGCTGTGGATCCTGCCATATTCTGTTCCTATCAGTCATTCTTTTGTTTACTGCCTTGAACCTGGCCACAGCTTTACTACCTGTCCCTTTGATTATGACATAATCCAGTCCCAGCTTGACTATGATTTTGATTCTTCTCCTCCAGGCCACTTTGTTCCATTGTCTGCTCCAACCTCTCATATAAAACTCTCATCTCGACCTCTGAGCCCAGATTATAACTCAGAAAGATCTCTGTGCTTAATGTCAAGAGACAAAGTAATGTCCAAAAATAAGTAGTGATATTGGAATATGGCAAAATTCAAAGAGATAATATGAAATGCAAGACAATGATTGAAACAGAAGATATTGAAATTAGTGCTGGTGACATTGAACATTTAAATTGTAATATTTCTACTTTTCTATATATAAAATTTAGATAATAAAAGCACTTCATATATTGCTGACAATGCTGAATAAAATAATATAGTTAAAGTTCTTAGTAGTTTCTGGAACACAGTGCTTTATAAATAATACCTGTTTTTATTGCTATAGGGTATATATGCTAGTGCACTTTGTGTATACAGAAAGCATACTGAGAAGGGAAAAGGAAGGTGTGTCTTTTTTTATTTTTTTCTCTAAACTGAACTGTTGTCTTTGTGAAATTTTTTGTTTTGAAATATATCTGATTATCAACATTTATGTAATAAATCTAAATATCAATATTCAGTTAATTTTCAAGCAGCATAAAATTAGTATGAAGGACCTTTAAGAATGAGACTTAGCTTAATTAAAAATCAGTAATCGAAAGCCTTCTTTTTCAAAGTATGGTCTGTGAGAGTGTGTTTGAATGCAAAATCTCAGTCTCCACCTGAGGCCTTCTAAGTCAGAATCTGCATTTTAATAAGATGCTCAGGACTGATCAAAAGCACAAAGAAAAAAAACTGGAAAGGTAGCCAAATTAAAATTTTAAACTACTTAAAGTTATCACTACAATAAAACTATTTTTATACCTTTTCTATTTTGTTTCATCATTTATAAAATAGGGGACAATATATTACCTGTTCATAGGGTTAAAAGATTTAATGACCTGTATCATTATTGATTAGATAATACATGCAAAGCTTTCTGTAAGTTGTCTGGCCAGTAATAATGCTTATGAGACACAGAAAAAAACTGCACTCTCTCTCTTATATGTGGAATCTAAAAAATAACAGAAACAGATTGTAGAACACTGGTTATCAGCAGCAGGTAGAACAGGGAAATGGGTCAGAGTACAAAGAGGCAGTTATATAGAACATGTAAGTCTAGAGAACTAATATACAGCATGATGATTGTAGTTAATTATACTGTACTGAATACAGGAAATTTGCTAAAATAGGAGATTTCAGGTGCTCTCATCACAAAAACAAAAACGGTAACTACAGAAATAAACTATATGTTAATTAGTTTGACTAATAATCATTTCAATATATATCAAATCATCAAGCTATACATCTTAAATATATAAAATTGTTATTTTAAAATTAATATGAAATTTTTAAAAAGATTTGTATTCTATTTGGAACATAGTGAGTTTTTACTAAATGTGCTAGGTCAAGTATCGCTTTAAACTAGAAATAAGTAAAACTATGAAATTGGAATCTATTCTAAATATCACAGAAACTGCTGTGGAATTTTCCAACAACAATGGAAGTTTTTACTGTTTAAAACTGAAATTTTACAAATGTAAATGGATGTTTAACATGTCAAATTGGTATTTTAGCTTGAATAGGAAATTTAAAAACTATATATTTTTTTATTACATTTCCCCAAATAGACTTCATTGGAAAAAATTTAGTGAGAGAAATGATAATATTAAAATGTGCACAAGTTATCACTTGAATAATATAGAATAGCCAGACTAAAGTGGTATTATAAATATTTAGGAATATTTTCTGTTAGACCAAAGGCTCTGTGAAATTATACTTAATAAAAGTAACTTAAAATAAGAAAAATAATTGGAACAAAGGGAGGTATATTCACACACTGAATACCAATGACAAAATCAAATACTTTTTAAAGGCAATTTTCAGTGCACAAAATATAACAAATACTTAAGAATTAAATTTGTCTAAACCAGATGTGATGGTTAACTTTAAGAACCCTGGCTTATATGCCCATCAAGAACTCGACCCAGACAGTTTTAAGTATCACTGAGAGATAAGTGAATAGATGTAGTGTTTTCTTGAATTGGAAGACCGAACATGGTCAAATTGTCCACGTATTTTTAAACAGATAAACTGCAACCTGAGTAAAAACTTCAGTGGGCATTTTTGTGAAGATTGACAAGCTGATTCTAAAATTCATAAAGAAATGCCATGAGCCAAGATTAGACAAAACATTCTTGATAAATAATAATATTGTTGGAGGACTTTCAGTAAGTCTCTTTACAATTTAACAGTAAATAAGGAGCAATATTACTAAAGCAAAGTCAGATACGTCCATCAGTGAAATAGAAGAGAGAGCCCATATACTCATGGATTCTTGATTTATGGAATTACTGAAGAATAGTGGAGAGAGGATGATCTTTTTTTAATAAATCAACTGAATAGCAATTTGATAAAAAAAAATGAAACTTGACCCGTATATCACAACATACACCCAAATCAATCCCAGGTGGATTTTAATACCTAAATATGACATGCAGGAAAAATAGGCAAAAAATAATAGGGTTGAATATCTTCATGATATTTGGAGAGGGAAGAATTTATTAACTAGTACCCAAATAGCATTAATTATAAAACCAAAAAATGATAAATTTAACTATATTAAATTAAGAACATCTGTTTAAAATAAAACTATTAAAAACATAAGACAAAATATAAAAATATTTTCTCACATGTAACTGACAAGGGTGTGTGTGTGTGTGTGTGTGTGTGTGTGTGTGTGCACGCGTGTGTGTATTTTCCACCTAATAGGAAAATAAACAAGGGGCATGAAGAGATACTTTATAAAACAGAATATCAAAATTTTCTATAGGAAGCATATTTCTAAGTCTATTCAGATCCTGCTTCTATACATATCCTCTGTTTAACTCAAATAAACTCATAAAAATTCTCAAAAAATATCCTATAAAAGTGTATAATTTACTAATTTAAAAGGTGCATAATTCACTTATATTCAGGAGAATACAAGTAAAGTCTTTCATAAGTTACAATTTTTAATCTATCAGAATGGGTAAAATTTAAAGAACTAGAATACAAAATATTAGAGAAGATATGAAGCATCAAGAATTATCAAATGCTCCTAGTGGGAGGGTAAATTGGTACCAACATCTGGGAAAACAATTTAGTATTATCTACTAATTTTACAGATTTGCATACCTCATGGTCCAGCAATTTTACTTCTGGACATAATCAATGAAAGGCATGCACAGAAAGACTGTATAAGAATGTTCATAGCTGCCCTCAAACAACAGTATCTATACAGCAGTGAAAATGAATGATCAAGGACCATAAAAGAAGTTAGATACCAAAGAAATATATACTGCATTATTCCATTTATTAAAAATTATAACAATGGTAAATTTAAACTATAGTTTGATATAAGTGAAGTGGTTACCCCTGGTGAAGAGGGAAATGGTTAGGATGGGGAAGATACAGAAAGAAGCTTCGCTGGTTGTGGTTTGTTTCTTGACTTAGATGATTTTTACATGGTTGTTCTCTGTTATAATTTGTTGCATTAAAAGCTTGTTTCGTATACTTCTCTATATATGTATTATAATTTATAATATAAATATTTAAAAATTTTGATTGTTAATATAATAGAAATATTTTTTAAAATAAGAAGTTTGGTTACAAAGTTTAAGGAAGCCTACCTGTGTAGAAAGTGTACCAATCTATTTGCTTCATTGGGTGTTGCATTTGTTTGTGTATATAGAAACCCATAGTAATGATCTCATTTATGCCCACCTGGCAGCACTCTAACTCTTTCAGGCCAGTAGAGGTTATTTAGAAAATTATTCTTTCAAGTGAATTAACTCAGCCAAATAGATTTGTATAGCCTTTCCTGCCAAATGTAACTGATAAAGCTGACTCTACATTTAGGATTAGACAATGGAGGCTGACTTGTTTGAAAAATTGAATTTTGTCTGCCAAAAAAGGAAAACAATGCCATTAAAAAAAAATCAAACACAATGATGATCCCTTTTATTTCAGAGAAATTATGTATAGGGCTGGAGTGAATCTCCCCCCACTCCCTGCGCATCTTTTATATGAACTATTGTCAGATGACATTCACTCCTGCACAGCTATATTAATATTATGTTGAAAATAAGTTCCTCAGAAATGTAAGATATGTTACTCTGTTCAGGAATTGGGTACTGTATCAAGGCATATGAAGCCTAAGTAGATTTATTGTTCTAATGCCAGTTAAATTGGCAGCCTGTGTCTAACATTATGAACTTTCTAAAAATTCTGTCTGTTATATCTGTACTATTGAATGAAGTACAATACGGGGTTGGGCAACAATCTGGTCAAGTGACTCACTACAAAGATCTACAATGAAGATGATAACAAATTACTCTCCTAATTGAAATAAGCACAGAATCTACGCATTTCAAAAGTAAAAATCAACTAAATCAAACAAATATTTGTTTAGAATTTTTGTTTATTTATTTATCATTTAAAAATAAACCTAGGCTTTAAATTGATTTTCATTTAAAATAATTTAATGCTAATTTGTTTTAGAGAGAATTTATTCTTTCAATCGTTAAATAAATGTAAGTAAGTACTAGTATGGTTTGTTATTTAATATGCTATAGAACAATTTTACTTCAGATATTATGGAAACTGAGATAATGAAGAAATAGAGTTTCAGGCCAGGGTTCCAATTACTTTGGTGTATAATCACTTTAAGTATTTGAGAATTTCATAGGTGTTCAAAAGACCTTCTAGAATCCACATATATAAAAAAAAATTTTTTTTCAAGGAATTCTAAGGATTTTCTAAAGCTTTTATTGCAACAATTAATCAAGATGGAGTGGGTCATCAATGGCACACAGAGAAATCCAAAATATTAGAAAAAGAAGCTTACAGCAATACTGATATTGAAAAGAAGTCAAACCACTGCAGTAACCCCCAGGCGATGCACCAAAGTTTAAGTGAGAAGGATATAAGGCAAATATAAAAATGGATGAAAAATTTCCTCCAATGATCATTTGAAGCAGT
>NW_006433378.1:440848-447724 GCF_000325575.1 Pteropus alecto | reverse complement strand
TCTAAATAAGTATATATTTAATTGTGTGTGTGCAAGCCATAAAATATAAATAAAACAGAGTTAGTATTACCATTTGCAGACATCTTTATTGTTCAGGGGCTTTTGAAACTTGAATTTCTGTCAAATACTTTGTTTCTCTGGTTCTTTGGTGTATTAACATGTATTTATGCTTCAATAGTAGTTCATTATCTGAATCTAATTTTGCTTAAGACCTTTTCCTGAAAGTGAAGGAGACCCTGTGTCATTGACCAATGGGTAAACTGCTACCACTTTCCACATTTGCTCTCACCATCCTCACTTTGGGTCTCTATGTTGCTTTAAGTCATTTTGTTCCAAAAGTGAGAAACAAGATTTGACTATGAAGATGGGGAGATACTTTGAGGAACCATCCAGGAAGTTGGCTATGACTAAAAGCAGACACAAATATGAGAATATAAGAAGTAGTTTGATTCTGGAAATCAGAATACTTGAAGTGACTGATACAGTATAGATCATCCTGGATTTTAAATAAAGTAGATCTCGACCTCTAAGTACCCAGGATATTATTTTTTGGATCAAGAGTTGTAGTAGATGATGAGTGCCTCATCACTTCTAAGAAATATACAAATAAAAGAAGAAACTGACTCTAATGTTGAATTTGTTCTTATGTTAAAAGAACTCAATATGCACACTTGCTGTCCCAAACTAACATGACTCTATAGATGTATTTTTTAAATTGAGTCAAATATTGTATTAACAAACAGCAAAATAATTTAGTTTAGTTTTGTTGTTTTTTATTATAGTAAAATCATAATGTAAAATTTACTGTCTTAACTATTTTTAAGTATACAGTGTTAACCATATGCATATTGTTATGCAGTGGATCTCTAGAACTTTTTCATTTTGCAAAACTGAAACTCTTTACCCATGGAACAATTCCTCTTTTGCCCTTCCCCTCAGCCCCTGGCAACTACCATTTTTTACTTTCTAAGAGTTTGACCACTTTACATACTTTATATATGTAGAATTACATAGTTTCATCTTCTTGTAACTGGTTTATTTCACTCAGAATAATGTCCTCAAGTTTCATCCATATTGTAACATGTGACAGAATTCCCTTAATTTTTAAGGTAGAATAATATTCCATTGTGTCTATATACCACATTCTCTTTATCCATTAATTCATTGGTGGACATTTATTTGCTGCCACCTCTTGGCTAATGTGAATAATGCTGTAAGGAACTTGAGTATGCAATGTTTGCTTTTTTAAAGGAGTTTTCTCTTACTAATTGTGTGTTCTTTGAGATAAGTACATCACGTTGGGAGATTTCAGTAAGAGAGACTTCAGTGGAGCAGAGTATGGGATAGACAAGTAAAAAAGAGCAAGTTATTTATAATTTTAGTAGAAGAACAGGGATTATCAGGAAAAAAAAAAACAACATGAGAGGGTGTAAGTGAAGATGAAAAATTTTATAGAAGATGAAAAAGTAGATAATTTAAGTAAAAATATTAAGGTTTGAGTTTTAAGCTTGCACTGAAAGAGAAAAACTACTTCCTTTGAAATGGGACAAAGGAGTACATTTGAGTATATAAGTATATGTTTTTATATAAAGGATTTCATGCCTACAATCCTCTATATTCTTTCTGAAATAGAAGGCTAAATTATCTGTTTAAAATAAGGGTCACAGACTGTTGAGGAACATAAGAGAATGAAGCAATTTTCACTGAACAGAATTGGAGAGGGAACGGTTAAAAGACAGTTAAAATGTTCTCGAGCAGCTTGTATGACCCTACCAAAGATAGAGAGCATACATATTTCAGCGTACTGACCTGTGTAATTTTCTCCAAGGGCTCTCAGTGGTTTAGTTGCTGACAGAAGTCTTGGCTGTTTCAGAATTGATTTATTCTTTCCTTTTTACTCATTTAAATGTGTACTGAGAGCATATTATTTTCCAGGCTCTGGGTTTTGCACATGACATGCCCAATACAAACAGTAGAACCCGTGTATATCAGTAAGGGTTCAACTGGGGAAATAGAACCAGTGGGAAAAATCACATGCAGCATGGAACTTCATGGGCACAGGTTGAAGCTCTCATCCGCAAGAGAATTTCTTTTCTCTTTTATGGAAATCTCAGACCTACTTTAAAGGCCTTCCACGGAATTCAGCCAAGCCAACCCAGTTTATTGCAGATGATCTTCCTTATTTAATGCCAACTGATTAAGAATTGGCAAAATGCCTTCATAGCAAAACCTAGATTAGTGTTTGACTGAATCACGAGGGACAATAGCCCAGCCAAGTTGACATATCAAAACATCATACCACCCTTAACAAATTTATTTTCTAGTTCGGAGTAAGATAGGTAGACAGCCACATGCATGAGTTTGGAAGGGATCTTCCCCCAGTTAAGCTTCGAGGTGACTGCAGCCATAAATCACTGAGCTAAGCATATACGAATTCCTGAGCCAAAGAACTGTGCGATAGTCAATATGTTAAAAAATTTGGAGAAATTTATTACACAGCTACAGTTGACAAATAAAAGGGGAAACATCTTTAGTATGGCAGATTTGAGTACAGTGTTTATTGGGAGATTTTCTATAATCAGAAACTTGAATACAAGAAGAAAATTAAAACCTCTCAATTCGGAGAGCAACCCAGGATAAAGTACTGCTAAGGAAATACTGTATCTACTTTATTTACTTTAAAATTTTATCTTTTTAGATCCCAAGGCATTTTTTAAAATATCTTTCAGGTTCTCTTTCCTCAGTCACTTACTTAGCTGTGTGAAAGAGTAATGGAGACTAGGAATGCGACATTGATATGAAAAAAGAACAAATAATTATCAGATTAACAACAGAAAGCACTTTAACACAACATAAGAAAGTATATCTTATATAATGTAGTTTTTCTATATCAGGGTTCTGATTATAAAAATCAATTCTCACTCACAAAGAGCTTTTATCATGGGATCAAGAGTAATTATAGTTGATTTCCAGTCAGAATAGCTAAGACATTTCAACTGGACTTCAAATGTTCATATAAACTTCATTGTTTATATAGGAAAGTAATCAGTTTGATTACTCTTTACCAAGATCACTGTTTGAAAAGTTAGCTTTCTGAAAGTATTGGTATGTGTATATTTCAAGAGCATTAAATTAAGAAAGTAGAAATTATATGATTTGTCAGTTCCTTATGCTAGTAAGATTTGAAGGTGAATTAGATTTTATAAAACATATTGAATGAACTATATATTTTCATCATATCTTTAAGGCACTTCAAATGTATGAAGAGAAAAAAAAATCATTTTAATTTTCTGTCTCCGAAATGCAATTTTATTCCTGGGCTGATTCAGCAAGTAGACATAATTTGGGCATTTGTAGTTTCAAGATATGGTTTAATATAAGAATAAAAGTCCTTGTGGGAAATTTGTGTTTGTGGATTTCAAAGTTTATGTTGAACAATTTGAAAGCATAAGGACTACTTGTAAACCTGAGAAAAAGGCAAACATTTGTAACTGAACTAACTAAAGGTTTGAATCCACAACAGAATGGAAAACCTCTGCTCATATGATTTATATATACTTGCCTGTGATATTACTCTTAAGCACAGAAATAGCATCACATCATCTAATTCAAGAAACTTCCATGTCTAGGGTCAATGCCAGTGAAGACTGGATGATTTGCGGGGTGGCAATGCTGATGGTAGGACTAACAGAATTTTGAGATTAATTCATTTTTGGCAGCCCTTAAAGGGGCAACTCATAAATGTTATATATAATATAATTTTTATTTATAATACAATAAAAGTTTAGTCTGTAGTGATAATCATACAAGTATCTTGATTTTTTAAATTGTATAACCTTTTATTGTGAAATGTATTAGTTTTATGTATTGTGTCCCATACTAACATTCATAGTAGACAGTAGCAGATCTACTTAATTGAGGATTACATCATAATTGGTGCTATATAATAAACATTTCAATTCAATTGCCCTTTATGACTAGTGACCAGAAAAAGGATGCTTAGGAGTAGAAATTTAAGACAAAAATTTACCAGTGTGAAAACCTAAGGCTAAGCATGGTAGGGCAAATGGGTAAATTAATTTTATTAATGTGGATTAGTTACTGCAAATTAATTAATGTTTAGAGCATATTTTAAGATTAAAAATAAAAATGTTACATAAGATTACTCAATTTTCATATATTTGTAGCATGTACTTAAAAATATTCAAATTTTGTTTGATGATAATGATCACAATTTTATATATTTCAGTATTAGGGTGTATCTAGAAGTTAACAATATCATAATCTATCATGAAATGCAGTAAGTGTATCCAGTGGTTATAGGAGTAAAAATTGTAACTTAATATAATATTCTTTTTCATAGTTGATACTTTGTCTATAACTGTTTTAAAGCATTTTTTTGTCATTTCTCTGATCATAATTTTGTTGTTGTTGTTGCTGGGGTAGAATTTTCTTTAGTTTTGAGTGAAATTCACCATTTGGGAATAGATGTTGAGCAGAAAGATTAAAGTAGCACTTTAAGTCATTGAGAGAAACTGTAATATTATTTAGAAAAAACATTTTAAGAGATGAAAGGTTTATATAAAATAAAATTATTTCTACAGTTAAAATAAAGTAAGAATTGTGCTTCCAGAGATTACTGCATAAATTTTAGTTGAAAGGAATTTCCCTGTGGTTTAGTGTTATTAAATTATATGAGTTATGAGCTTTTGCATTTTCTTTGGAGTCATCTATCATTGGCCATGTCACACATGGAATTCGGTGGTATTATGTGCCGGGGCATAGTGTGTTCCTTGGGCCCACTCTTCTACGTTGTGAGACTCACAGACCATACTCACAATGATTCTTAATCTAAAAATATAATAGTAATAATAAGCACTGCTTTTAAAGAAATAGGGGTCTTTTGTATCATCTTCCTTGAGTATGTGAAATGTTGTATCTTTCAAATGTCATTAATTTTGAAAGTGAGTCAATCTTCTCTGAAGATTTATTTTTAGTATTTTCCTAATTTTCTGTAGTAATTTCTTGTGTTTACTGATCCAGAATGTTTAATGGAAAATATTTAGTTCTGGGATTTTATGGCTTTGGACTGAACCACTGAGTGTGGGATATATTTAGTATGAAGTAAAACATTAAAGAATAAAATTAAAAAAAAAAAACAAGTCACTCACAGATAATACATCAAAATTCTCTGGCGATCACAATTTCTTATCTACCTACAATTTTGCCTCACAGAGTAACAGAGGATTCTGCAGGGTTCTTTTTATTTCCTATTGAAACATCACAAATAATAATTTATTATGTAATTGTTATTGTGTTTATATTTATTATTAAATTAAACAACTCTTATTTTTAAAAAATCTCAGGGACAAGCAACAATAGATGTAGGGTTTCAGTTTTTAGTAGTTCATTATATAAATCTCATCCTCAATTTCATCCCACAAATGCACACATTCAGTTCAGATTCCCCTGGATTGGTGAGTTACCAGAAGGACCATCTATTAAAGATGACTTTAGTCATGTTTTGGTAGAATGTTTCTAGGAAATTACCAGGTTTAATAGATCATTTTACTTGTGTAAGAGATACTTGTGTAAGGTGATCATTTCTATTTTGTGTGTGGTCTGAAAATTGTGCTTACCAGTTGGCATTTTCCACTCATGCCATCTCAAGCCTTCATGCAAATTAGTTTTTATCTCTTGTTTTCGGGATATCTTGCTATTGTCCTTCAGTCTGGTGACAGCAGCTATAAATGTTTCTTTGCATAAGACTACACTTCTATAATAAGTTTTGTTGAAATTTTTGATAGAAATTTTCTGTATGTATCTTATAAACTTTCTTTCATTTTCTTTCTTCATAATCTGTTTCCATTAAGTGATTTTCTATTATAATTGAAATCATTATTACAATTATCGCTATTTTGAATTATAATAATTGTTTCATCCTGCAACTACAAAATATGTAACTCATGATTATTCAATCACAAATTACTATTAACATAACATTTTATATACCACCAGACCAGTAGTTACCTATATGACCTCAAGTGAGACCCTTATTCCGCTTTTTGCTTACCTGCCCCTGTTTCATCTTCTTTCTCTTTTTCCAGTAGCTTTCCAAGGATGTTTTTCTTTGCAATGCTGTCTTACCAAATATGTGAAATATTTTTCTTATAGGAGAGTTTATATATGCAAATATCTGGATCAGTTTTTTTAATATTATATTTTAATTACTATTGAGATTCTATAACATAAATGCTTTCGTATTATGTATTTTAGCAGTCAAGTAAGAATGTAAATTATAATATTTCATTGTTCCTTCATTATTGTATTATTATATGTTTTACTATATTGTTAAGAATTTTAGTTTTGGGATATATTTGTATTAGTTACACTCTTAATAGATAACTCGAAGAAATATCCACACACAAATAGAAACAGAAACAAAACTTTTGAAATCTGAATAAAAAATATAATTCATCTTAATAGTCAGGTATTAAAGAGTATCTAAAGAAGATTGTTTCTTACATTTGTATTGTATGAGTATAAATCTAATTGGAAAAGGAAAACTCTTAAAACATTCTGTGAACATGTTGACTCATCTGCAGAAGTTTTGAAATAATCAATTTCAACTCTAATAATCAATTTCAACTCTAATAATCAATTTCAACTCTAATAATCAATTATTACTATTTATTAGTATGAGTAACTACTAAAGCAGTTTGTATAAAGTTATTTTGTAGAGTAAAGCAATAGTATTGCATATCCTTTTCCAAAGAATATCATCTTCTTTTTCACTTAAATTTAATAGGAAATATGGCTCTTTGAAGAATAACTTGATTTTAAGTTTATGTCAAATAAAGGCAGCTTTCTTGTTTT
>NW_006433378.1:371653-439640 GCF_000325575.1 Pteropus alecto | reverse complement strand
ATTATTCAATCACAAATTACTATTAACATAACATTTTATATACCACCAGACCAGTAGTTACCTATATGACCTCAAGTGAGACCCTTATTCTGCTTTTTGCTTACCTGCCCCTGTTTCATCTTCTTTCTCTTTTTCCAGTAGCTTTCCAAGGATGTTTTTCTTTGCAATGCTGTCTTACCAAATATGTGAAATATTTTTCTTATAGGAGAGTTTATATATGCAAATATCTGGATCAGTTTTTTTAATATTATATTTTAATTACTATTGAGATTCTATAACATAAATGCTTTCGTATTATGTATTTTAGCAGTCAAGTAAGAATGTAAATTATAATATTTCATTGTTCCTTCATTATTGTATTATTATATGTTTTACTATATTGTTAAGAATTTTAGTTTTGGGATATATTTGTATTAGTTACACTCTTAATAGATAACTCGAAGAAATATCCACACACAAATAGAAACAGAAACAAAACTTTTGAAATCTGAATAAAAAATATAATTCATCTTAATAGTCAGGTATTAAAGAGTATCTAAAGAAGATTGTTTCTTACATTTGTATTGTATGAGTATAAATCTAATTGGAAAAGGAAAACTCTTAAAACATTCTGTGAACATGTTGACTCATCTGCAGAAGTTTTGAAATAATCAATTTCAACTCTAATAATCAATTTCAACTCTAATAATCAATTTCAACTCTAATAATCAATTTCAACTCTAATAATCAATTTCAACTCTAATAATCAATTTCAACTCTAATAATCAATTTCAACTCTAATAATCAATTTCAACTCTAATAATCAATTTCAACTCTAATAATCAATTTCAACTCTAATAATCAATTTCAACTCTAATAATCAATTTCAACTCTAATAATCAATTTCAACTCTAATAATCAATTTCAACTCTAATAATCAATTTCAACTCTAATAATCAATTTCAACTCTAATAATCAATTTCAACTCTAATAATCAATTTCAACTCTAATAATCAATTTCAACTCTAATAATCAATTTCAACTCTAATAATCAATTTCAACTCTAATAATCAATTTCAACTCTAATAATCAATTTCAACTCTAATAATCAATTTCAACTCTAATAATCAATTTCAACTCTAATAATCAATTTCAACTCTAATAATCAATTTCAACTCTAATAATCAATTTCAACTCTAATAATCAATTTCAACTCTAATAATCAATTTCAACTCTAATAATCAATTTCAACTCTAATAATCAATTTCAACTCTAATAATCAATTTCAACTCTAATAATCAATTTCAACTCTAATAATCAATTTCAACTCTAATAATCAATTTCAACTCTAATAATCAATTTCAACTCTAATAATCAATTTCAACTCTAATAATCAATTTCAACTCTAATAATCAATTTCAACTCTAATAATCAATTTCAACTCTAATAATCAATTTCAACTCTAATAATCAATTTCAACTCTAATAATCAATTTCAACTCTAATAATCAATTTCAACTCTAATAATCAATTATTACTATTTATTAGTATGAGTAACTACTAAAGCAGTTTGTATAAAGTTATTTTGTAGAGTAAAGCAATAGTATTGCATATCCTTTTCCAAAGAATATCATCTTCTTTTTCACTTAAATTTAATAGGAAATATGGCTCTTTGAAGAATAACTTGATTTTAAGTTTATGTCAAATAAAGGCAGCTTTCTTATTTTGCAAAAATTCAATCTTTGATCTTTCCAATTACGATTCATTGTAGCTCCATATAAATATGCTATGAACTAGATATTAACAAGGTAAAGAAAGTTTGATGTTGCATAGGTTGTTTTTTAACATCAACTTGCTAAAGATAAAATTTCTTTGTAATATATATTTTAAAACCATGTCATTAAAAATGAACTAAAATATCCTAGGGATAAAAGTAGTCTTTAGACGTCATTATCCAGTTTCCAGAAAGTACAGCAATTAAATCATCTCTGACAGATTGGCATATTTTCTACTTTTACAGACCTCTAGAGAGAAAGGTTCTATATTTTTAACAATTCTCACTGTGAGAAATGTTTAATTATTCCTAACTTAAAATGCTCATGTTTAAATTTCACATGATGATGGTGATGATGATGATTATTATAATTATTATTTTGGTTCTGGCTTCAGTAGATCTGAAGAACAACTTTTTTTCCATTCTGTACTGATAATGTTTCATATATATGAAATTATTGTTATATCTAAGATTTCTCATTTCTATATTAAATCCTTATTATTTCATTGCCATCTTCAATTTTTCTATGAGAAATTGTTATCCTTTGCAGATTGACTTCTATTTTGCTGATAGTATAGATATGATATAAATTAATATATATCATATCTATAAATTTCAACCTGTTTATCTGTTATCATCTCATTAGAAATCAGCTAGACAAATTGTTACCAAGTTTGAAGAGTACATTTTGGGTGGGATATTTTCAAAACTGGCAGTTAGCATACCCCAATTTGGGTTTTTGGAATTCAAAGACACCATTAAAAGAGGCAATCATCTTTAACAGCATTGAAAAATGAACCTAAGTTCTCATCAAGTTTAGTGAATATATTTGGAATGATGTGAATTATATTATGTGCTAGGTGAAGTCTAGAAGCACTTCAAAAGTCAGGCATTCACCTGAACAGCTGAACATGAGATGCTATAAGAAACCTCTTATACTTAATGCAGAGAGACAATGTGTATTAAAATGTCATGACCATTATCTCAGGAGTGAGGTGGTGTTATTGACTGGGGAAGAGTAAGAGGAAGCCTGCTGAGAAGCTGAAAATATTCTGAAATTTGTCTTGTGGTTAATAAGGGCATATGAATAAATATGTAAAAATTTACTTAAGTGTTTACTTACGGTTTAGGCCTTTTGCTGTTAGCCATACATCAGTTCAAAAGAATAAAAGGTCATGGATAGAGAAAATAAATAGGGGTTTGAAATCTGAATCAAAGTCGCAAAGGTAGATGCTCAAAATTGCAGGTGCTGATTTTCAACTGCACTGTTTACAATAGTGGAACTCTTGGTAGCACATTGTAGGGTAAATAGGCTTAAAGATCTGTTCATGTAATCATAGCTAATGATTTTTCAGAGTAATAACAACCCAGCTAGTACATGCATGTGTGTGTGATTGCATTGGTATAGATTTATGTATGCCTTTTATTGTTGTAAAAATTATTATGTTTATTGCAAACAAGAAATTATAGAAAAGAATTAAGTTAAATTAAAAACAACATAAGTGAGTTCAAAATCATATTCAACAAAGCATTGCTCCAACATATTTCTTAATCTATTTGCTTGAAAGCATCAATCTACGCTCCAAATTTCCTCACAACTGCCACTGGGGAAATATTTGGTATATTGGATTAAGAAATAATTTATCTTTGTAGGTATTATTTTTAATAAAGTCTTGGAATATACAGCCTGTTATTTTCTTAGGGATCAGAGTTTTGTTCACATTATTAAAATGAGATAAAATAGGATTATATTTATAGGTGAAATTAAGAGAACAGAGTACTTTATTAATATTTCTTTCAGCTTTATCAAGGCATATTTGACAAAATTGTAATATATTTAAATGTACATGATGATTTGATAAATATATATATATATTTTTCTTTATCTAGTCATCCATTGGTGTACACTAAGATAGTTTTTATACCATGGCTATTGTGAATAATGTTACAATGAACATGGGAGCATCAAGATAATGATTTCATTTCCTTTGGATATATAGCTAAAAGTGGATTAACTGGGTCATATGTTTATTCCAATTTTAATTTCTTGAGGAATCTCCATATGGTTTGTCACAATGAACTAGTTCACATTCCCACCAATAGTACACAAGGGTTCCTTTTTTCCACATTCTCACCAAAATTATCTCTTGTCTTTTAGATAATGGACATTCTCACAGGTATGAGGTAATCTCTCAGTGTGGTTTTGAATTGTATTTCTCTGGTGTTTAGTGATGTCGAGCAACTTTTCATGTATGTGTATGTCTTCTTTGGAAACATGTCTATTCAGATCCTTTACCTGAAATGAAATTGAGTTGTTCATTTTTCTATTGAGTTGTGTGAGTTATTTGTATATATTAGATATTAACCCCTTATTGGATATGTGGTTCGAAAATGTTTTTCCCATTCCATAACTTGCCTTTTCATTTTGCTGATGGTTTCCTTGCTGTGAAGAAGCTTTATAGTTTGATTTAGCCCTACTTGTTTATTTTTGCTTTTGTTGCCATTGCTCTAAGTGTCAAATCCAAAAAAATAATTGCCGAGAGCAATGACAAGAAGTTTTTTCCCTGTTTTCTTCTATAAGTTATGATTTCAGGTCTTACATTTAAGTCTTTAACCTATTTTGGGTTGATTTTGTGTATATAGTGTAAGATAGAGAGTCCAATTTTATTATTTTACCTGTAGATACCCAGTTATCCTAATACTATTTATTGAAGAGAATATTCTTTCCCCGTTGTATATTCTTAGCTCCTTTGTCAGAAATTAATCACCACATATATGTGAGTTTCTTTCTACGTGCTCTAATCTGTTCCATTGATCTCTGTGTCTGTTTTTATGTCAATACCATTCTCTTTTGATTACTATAGCTTTGTAATATTGTTTGAAATCAAGAAATGTGATACTGCCACCTTTATTCTTTACAGGATTGACTTGTCTAATTAGGGTCTTTTGAGGTTCAATTTAATTTTTAGAATTTTTTTAATTGACTTATAATTGATATATAATATATTAGTTTTAAGTGTACAACATAACAATTTGATATTTATATACAAGGAGAAATGATCACCAAAATAAATCTAGTTAACATTAGTTAGAACTTTTTTTTTGTGATGAGAACTTTTAAGGTTTACTTTGTAAGCAACTCTTAAATATTCACTACAATATTATTGACTATAGTAACCATGCTGTTTATTACCTCCTTATAACTTGTTTATTTTGTAACTGTGTACTTGGACTCCCTTCACCTATTTTGCCTAAGCCCAGCCCCCCTCTCCTCAGGCAACCACCATTCTGTTCTCTGAATCTATAAGTTTGGGGTTCATTTATTTTTTTAAGGATATCACATATAAGTGAAATCATATGATATTGCCTTTCTCTTACTGACTTATTTCACTTAGCATAATAATTCCAGGGTCTATCCATGTTGTCAGAAGTGGCAAGATTTTATTGTTTTTCATGATTGAGCAGTATTCTGTTGTGTGTGTGTGTGTGAGTGTGTGTTTATTACAAGTTCTTTATCCATTGATCCATTGATAGACACTTAGTTTGTTTCCATATCTTGACTATTGTAAATAATAGTGCATTGCATGTATCTTTTAGAATAAGTGTTTTTGAGAATTATTTTTTTTACATTTCTATGAAAAACACCATTGGAATTTTGACAGAGCTTGCATTGAATCTTCGGATCACTTTGGGCAGTATGGACATTTTAAAAATATTGTCTTTCAATCCATGAACATGGAATATCTTTCTATTTATTTATGTCTTCTCCAATTTATTTTATAAAATTTGTAATATTTTACAGTGTACAGGATTTCTATCACCTTGATTGAATTTAGTCCTAAGTGTTTTAATTTTTTTCATTCTATAGTAAATGAATAAATTCCTGGAAACACACAACCTATCCAAACTGAATTATGAAGAAATAGAAAATCTGAATAAACCTATAATTAAGAAGGCCATTGAATCTGTAATCAAAAATCCCCCAACAAAATACTATTTTATATCCTGAAATAATCTGATCCCTGAAACTCCTAATTTTGGGTATTATTTTGGACTCTTGGTGAAAGAATTGGCAACTCAGACTAGTTTATATGCATACACAAAATAGTATTCATTATAGGGATTTTAACTAAATCACTAAAAAATTTACTAAGAATTTCACAAAGTTAAAGGAAGTAGACTGATAAACCTCAGAACTTGAAGCATGTCTCTGTGGAGATTAGTGGAAGAAACCGTGAGCATTCTCTTCACATTTCTACTTCTCATCCTTATCGATTTGCTTTCTCCAGAAAGCTCTCCATTGCATATCACCCTGCATGATGGAGTACAAGTAGCTTCATTAGAGAAATGTAATTGAAAATTCAACAAGATACCACCATTATTTGGAATGGTAAACAAACAAATGACAAAAAAAAGTGCCTAAGAATTTTAATTGCTGAGCAATTGGAACTCTCTGGGAGGAATGGAAAAATGCTCAGCCAAGAAGGAAAACAATTGGTTCTTCTACATATAGAAAAAAAAAAATCATATTTACCTATAAACCAGGAACTTCACTTCTAGGTACTTACTCAACATATATGAAAACAGAATGTCCACACAATGACTTGGACTAATGTTTACAGTAGCTTTTTTCAACAGCAATAAGATAATAATACATAAAACTGTATGACTGAATCTCAAAAGCATCATGTTTAGTGAAAGATAATTTGTAGCTGGATAAAATTAAATCTAGTGTTAGATTTTACATATGAATATATCCATCCCTATCAAATCTGATCAAAGTGATAGACTAAGATCCATATTGTGTTCCCACCCCCCTTTTTCTCACAACTGTGAATATTCCGGCTTCCATATTAATTTCCAAAATTTATGCACCGATTTTTCATTATAGAGTTGAATGTTGTGGCTGGTACTAAGAGAATGTCATGTATATTCAAAATTTATTTTTTCTTTCTCTTTCTGCTCAACCCTTACTTCTGTAAACTTTTTTCTTCTCTAATATGTCTTCTTTCCATTAGCCCAGAAATTTTTTTCTATCTCAATGGCCTCCAAATAAGAAAACCCATTGGGTTAAAAACATGATCTTAGTATTTCTATTTATTCTTTCCAAGAGTAAGAAATATATTTATACATATCGATATTTAGTATTGCAAGAATTGACACTAGTGCTTTTTCTTGAGACATTTATCAGATTACTGAGCACGATAGCCTTAGTAAACAAGGTAATCTGAAGGAAAAGTGAGCATTTTACAATAAAATGTGGTTGATTTGCTTTTAGTGAGCTTTCCTAATAATAATATTTATAAATGTTATTATCTTAAATAATAAAATTATTCTAATCTTTAGCAATGAGATAGATCAAGACCATGACATTCATCTGAACACACAGATGTTTGCTGGTATTTAGATGTTTAGATGTTTGCTGGTGAAATGTATCAAAACATATTTTGAGTTTAAAAATTAGCTAGTAATTTACAAATGAAAAATTTAAATATATGCTATTTTATCACAGAAAATGATTTTTATTGTATAAAAACTAGAAAATATTATTTAAAAAATAAACACAATTCATCCTTTCAGTGTAAAAGTGGAGTTTTAATGAGTACAAAAGTAAGTATTTTTGAGGAAAAAAAGTGCTGTACAGAGTTTCGAATGTGAAAGTTTAGAAAATTTTCCTTTACCATGAAATTTATTGGAGAAAGGTGAGCATGTTACCTATAAAAAACCGACCTGTTTAAAATGGCATTCGAGATTTTTTAACTTTTAAAATAATCATCCAAAAGAATTTTGTTAAGTGTGCTTTAAGAAAATATTTCTTTAAAATATTAAATAAAGTCTATTTCAGTACAATAACAACTGATTGAAATCATCGAGGATGAAGAGAAGAGTTTTCAATCAAATTTCCATAGATATTTGCATAGTTGGTGGTTAAGATTTTTAATGGTTGAATGATTTTTTTTAAACTTTCCCCTTTTAAGAATCTCTAAAATATGTTTTGTACATTTTCAGAGTATAAAAAATAATCACTTAGAAATTCCTAAAAGAATGTCAGGGATAAATTAACAAGAATTAATATGTGTACAAAAATTATCTTTTTAAATTTATATTTGGTTTGAAATATGTATAAGTTAAACATCACTTTGATGTTATTAAGCTCATCATTTATTGTTTATTTTTATATTTATAAACCATGCTATTATAAAATTGCATATTATTTTATGTCCTTCAATATGCATAGTACTAGGCTAATAAATGGAATAAATTAACATTAAATTATCTACCTTCTAGCTGAGGTCTATGTGCAAAGTTATTAAATAGAAACCTATCACTTTCCCCTTCCAACAGTTCCTAAACTGTTGGCATAAATTAGAAAAATAAACGATATTGGAAAAATATGTTAGAATAAAAAGAAGAATTGCTTATTTTTCTCCAATATTTTTCCCACATTTTTGGATGTGTTATTATTTCTTTTGCTTATAAATTCTTCTGGGGGTTCTCTATACTGTTGCATTAAGCTATATCTATGTTTTTTTTTAGAGAATAAAATGTGGGAATTCAAATAGGGTTGCATCACTGCATTGCATAAAATGTTAAGTGTTTAAGAGAAGGATTTTAGCCAAGGACTTTCTCCTATAATTGGGCAGATATTTCTCTCATTTATAGTGGATGCCCTATTATAGTCTTTATCTTCATGTTCTAAAACACTAACACTCTTTTTGGCTTGGCAACATTCTCTTTTATTTGTCTTTAGTTTCAGTAATTGTGCTCATACCTATCTGTAAAACACATCTCATTTGATTATTAGACCAAATCAGTCTGTTTGTGTACAGAACCCCGAGGGACTAGAATGTAATCCCTGAGTACTTAACATTTCTGTGAATCAGGAGCAAAGCTAAAGTAAATTGATGATCAGAGGCACCAATGCCTAAAATCGTGGGTAGAGCTGACAGATACACTCTTTGTTCTATTAAAAGCTTGTAGACACATTGTTTTTCCTCAATAACCTCCAAGAGAGACTGAGAGTGAACACAACACAAATGCCAATAGCAGCATTTTAGCCATTAGCAAGAGTGTATTGATGGCCTCCAATTAATTCTTAAAAATTCTAAATTTAAATGAATGTTGCTCAGCTGGAATTTGTACTTCGCTTATTTTGAAATAAAAAGACAGCATGAATTCTCTCTATGGCTGTCTTCACTGCACAGTCTCATTTGTGTGCTTTTGATTTTCCTTTTTCAGATTCTCTAACAATTATCTGAAAGAGAGAAAATTGTCTTATTTGCTAATATTCAGTTCCATTTCCTGTGTTTGTATCGTGTTTGGATTTTTTTGTACGTCTATATTCATATTTACTCAATCTTCTTCTCCTCCTAAATTGGTAAGGAGTCAGGACTGATGATGACTCATCAGAAAGTGCATGGTAGTGGGTTGACATTTACTATACACATGAAAGGTAACTAAAGTAAACACCGGCTACAAAATTCAATAGAGGCAAAGCAAGAAAAGGGAGTTAAGAGGAAAAATCAAGTTTTTAGGGAGCTATGTGTGGCTAGGGTTAGAATATATGAAAAAGAAAAAGAAAAGGTAAGTTTGGAAGCAGTCCACCACCTTGGAGGCAAGTGAATATAGAACCTTTTTATGCCATATTCATAGTCAATGCGTGTGTCATAATGAGACCAGCTCAGTGACATTTGGAGTTTATTTTCAATTAGCTTCCATAATACTTTAGATTGTTTTTCAGATCAAGCTGGAAGTCAGAGATGGTTCCTTTTGTTTTTATTTTTAAATGATATGCAGTTATTAGTACATGTTAATATATAACAGGCTGTTACCCTGTTTTAACTATTTCCCAGAAGTATATATAGGTATTGACTGGCAGTGCTACTCTATCTCTTCACAGATAAGTGAATCATAGTAGCTTACTTCAATTCCAGATTCCTCCCATGTTCTTCCAGAATGGATTTGATGTTGTATTGCTAGATGGATGTGAAAATAGACTCTTGTCATTCAGATTTGAAAAATCTGTGGACTTTCTTTTTACTTCCTGGTAACTAGTGTCTCAGGGCAGTGCTAACTGTAATCTCAAGTCACAGACCAATATTGGTTAATGCCACAAAGGGTGCATCCTCCTCTCGCCATTGTGCCCAGAATTTGGGGTTTATGTGGTCCCTACTTTGAGTTCCTGGATCTGGGCCCCAGTCTTGAATCTAGTGAACTAGCTCTTTCTCGGTCTCTGTATTTAGCTGGTGATCAGATTTTTCAGCTTCGTACCAGTTTAACTTTAGGACTGTCAGCTGCTTTCCCAAGAGTCTCAGTTTGTCTAATTTTGTACAATATTAATCATGACTACAGCAAAGACAATTGGCCAAATTCCACAATAAATGAAATTAAGCAAAATTAAAGAGGGAACAGTGTTTTCCATAGCTCCCCCACACCCTCATTTTCCTAGTTTTCACATTTCTCTGTAGTTTTACAGTTACATCTTAAAGATAGGCCTTCTCTACTTTGAGGGAAAGTGACCACTGCCAGCAGCAAATTCAGGTTTGCACATTTATAATCCTAGGAGGAAGCAGAAAGAAAGCTTCTCCCCACCAGAACCTGAAAATCAATCCAGTAAAGAACAGTAGCTCCTGGGGCACATGCTCATATATGGATAATTAACTAGGTGTAAAAAACTTAAGTCAAATGCACATTGCTGTGGTCAACAAGAAAGGATGAGACTGGTATCAGAAAAAGGAGATGGGAAAACTTTCCAGACAAATAAAAAGCAATATGCTTGACTTTTCTCGGGATTTTTAAAAATTGCATTATTGAATAACTATTCCTTAGATTTAGCTCTCTTCCCACCTCACCTTAAGTGGCATAATGTATCGATTCTCTACTGAGGGGTAAATCAGTGATCAAAGGACTGCATCTAGGATTTTGGTGACAAACTGTTAGACTAAGAATCAAAATACCCAGGCCCCAGCACTAGTTTATTAGAAACTCAGTGTGAGACCTTGAAATAGTATCTTAAGCTATTTGTAACTCAGTTTTCTTAACCTTAAAATGGAATAATGAAAATACTATCCTACAGAGTTAATTTGAAGACTAAATTAGGAAACATTTTGATTTCTTAGAATAGTGCCTGGCATATAGTAAAAGTGGTATAAGTATTAGTAATAATAATAATATTGTCTTTAGACTCAATTATCTTATCCGCAAAATCAGAGGTATACTGTAGATGAGAGTCTCACACTCAAATGCTTACATGGCCTGGATATATAACAGAAATTATTGTAACAATATGAGGAGATGGAAGTGCTTAAGGCATGTGAAGACTAGGGCATGTAGCTCATCAGCAGGTGAAAGTTACTACCCGCCCTCCGTTGATTCCTGGTGTGAATGTAGTCCCATTCCGATCAGATCTTTTCATTTTCCGAGGGGGCTAGATAAGGATTTTTATGTTAAATATCTAAATTTTAAAATTTGGATTTTAACATAAATTTAAAAAATGTTAAACATTTTGCAAGTCAAATACAGCATATCTGTAGCCAATCAATCTGAAAGTTCTTCCTAACTCTGCTTGACAGGAGGTAAGGATTCTGTCATCCATTTGATTTTTAAAATAGATAACTCATAACTGACTTGTTTGGTTCTGGCCCACAATTAATTTTTATGTAAACCCTGGCTTACATTTGAAAGGCTAAAAATTAAGCTAAAGATTGTACAAAACCTATGCATAATTCTCCTACTCTTATCTGACAGAATTCAGACCCTAATGTGTCACCCCTGCATCGCCCTTGCTCATAAATTATTTCAGTTTTATTTTTAATTAGAAAAACATTCAACCAGAAGTTATCAAAGTGATTTTGTTTGAGTCAGGAAAGATGTACCAATTAAACTTTAAGCAAAATCTTGCAACAGTATTTGCTTTCAATTAATAAGGACAATAGAATTCAAAACATTTATTTTCCTAATCGTGGAGGTGAGTGAAAATGATATTTAGGACAAACTCTACAAAAAAGAAGGAAAGAAAGGAGAAAAGAAAGAAGGAAGGAAGATAAAAGAAATTATGTCTTATTTTGAAGCCCCAGATATGTAGTTTAAGTTATCAGTGAGTCGATGAATTTAATTTCATATTTGCAGTTTAAATATTCAAGACTTATATTCTTAACTTGAAAGACTCACATTCGTAGTTGGGGGATTTCCCCCTAGGTATTGGAAATTCTGGTTTTTTTGACAATCAACTGTGTCAGCATATTTATTTGGTTTATTGAGAATATAATTGTTTAACTACAATAAGATGATATTTCACTTTTAGTCAAATGGCTAATATTAAAAATATTGACAGCATTGAATTTTGGTAAAGATGCGAAATGTCTGGAATTCTGATATATCGCTGGCAGCTGCTTAAAATGGATTAACTACTTTGCCTTTTAAGTACTTTCCTTTTAAAGTACACAGACGTCTAGCCTATGACCTAGCAATTCCACTTCAATTTATTTACCCAAGAGATATATAATCACATGTACGCAAGAAGCCTTATACAAAAAGGTTCAAAGCAGATTTTTTCATAATGGCCCCAAACTGTGAACAACACAAATGTTCATCCACTAGCAAATGGATAAATAAATGCTACATATGCTTACAATGGACTACTATTTAGTAATAAACAAAAAGGATGGATTTCTAATATATACCATAACCTGGATGATTCTTAGAAAACATTATGTTAAATGAAAGAAGCCATTCACAAAAGTATACATATTGTATATTTGCATTGCACGAAGTTCAAAAATAGGCAAAACACATTTGCGATGGAGAAATTAGAAAACTGTTATCCAAGACTGGGGAGATTGATTGGAAAAGGGACTAAATTGACTTTCTAGAATGATGCAAATGTTCTTTTTCTTTATTGAGATGATAGCTTCATAGGTACTTACATTGATCAAAACACATTGAATTGTATACTTCAGACCTATGCATTTAAGTGTATGTTAAATTTATCTCAATAAATTAGTAAATACATATATATTTGTCTTATAAGATAATTGACAAAATATTTCTGTCTATTATTTTTAATCATCTTATTATCGTGCCCAGATATTTGGTCAAATGTTATTCTGAGTGTATAATAAAGGTGTTTTTTGATGCAATTAATATTTGAATCAGTGGACTTACTGATTACCCTACCTCATATGATGGGCTTCAGCCAATGGATTGAAGATTTGAATAGAAAAAAAAGCTGAGTAAGAGGGAAATCTTCCTGCCTGACTTTTTGAGCTGAAATATTGTTCTTTTTAGGCCTTTGGACTGAGATAGAAACATTGGTTCTTCTTGGGCCTTGAGACTGCCAGCCTTTGGACTAGAACTTAACAGCATCAGCTCTTCTGGTTCTCAGACCTTTGGACTTCGATCGAAACTACTCGTTAGCTCCCTTGAGTCTCCAGCTTGCTGTCTGCATATCTTGGGACACCTAGGCCTCCGTAATTGTATGAGCCAATTCCTTATAATAGCCCTCTCTCTCTCTCTCTCTCTCTCCCCTCCCCCCTATATATATATACACATACATATATAAATACATACATATATATAAAAATATATATATGTATGTGTATATATATATGTATTTCTCAGTGTTTATATATAATACAATTATGCATTTATATTTTTAGTCAAATCACTTAATTTTGGGGTTGCTAATATGGATCCATATTCAAAAAAATTGGTTTTGTTTAATGATCATATTTTGTTTGGTCATATACCATTAATAGCATAAAAGAGATTGTATTCTATACTTTTATATCAGACAACTGATTACTTAGTCTTGTTTCCTGGCCACTCTCTGTCTTCTGGAAGTATTAGTCTATTTGCAAGCTAATTTCCTCTGTTACTTTGCTTAAGAATTTTAATCTTAGAATTAAATCTCTTTTAATTAACTCTTAGCTACACAGTTCTCAGCATCATTTTCTTAGTCATTATCATCATTAACTTCACCATTATCAGAGAGACAGTTTAGCTTAGTGGTTAAGAAGATAGACTTTGCTTCCAGAATTACTAAATGTTTGACTTTAGTTAACCTCTCTATAGTTTCAATTGCTGTGGAAATAGTACCTTTCTCTTATTGTTGTTAGCATGAAATAACTTAATGTATTTTAAGTACTTGCAAATGTCTGTAAGAGTATTAGACATAAAGTGACATTATCATTATTACAAACAAAACTTTATATATTGACACGTTGTCTTTATAACCATAATTTAGCATATATTATCTGTCTATTGTAAGCTTTCATGACTTTAAGGGGGGAAAAGAAAGAAGAGACAAGCTTTTTAGTTTTATGAGACTTACCACTTAATGCTTAGACATTTATATGTAAACCACAAATTAATTAATCAAAGTCACATTATAAAATATATATTGTATCTGAGGTTAGAATATAAAGTATTGAGAAATATGAATTTAGTCTTAAACACCTTCTCTTAAAGCATAATAATTTAGAGCAAAAAGATGTACCCAGAAATGTTAAAATTTTCCATTGTTATATAAATGCAAGATTTATATAACATATTTTTATCATTATGTACTTTTATAACAATTATTTTATAATCTAAAAATCCCATTCTAAATGGAGAAGAAACTGAAGACCAACAAAACTGACTAAATTAGTAGCAGAACAAAGACCAAAATCTAATTTGGCTGACTGCCAGTTAGTATTCTTTGGCTGAAATTTTGCAGAAATCTAGGAACTAAAGAACTAGTGGGGTGAATATGAGTTAAATTGGAAAAGAGTGGAGTTTCACTTCAGATCATTTGAGGGAGAGACATGATTAAAATGAAGGAATAATTGTATGATCTTGCCTGTGATAGCTGTTATCTTAATTTTAGACCTAAAAATACATTAATCAAAAATGATGTTGCTAATTTCTTGGTCTAGATTTTCTTCTACTATACTCCTCAAATTATAACTTGTTTTCACTGAACTAATGTAGAGTGCATCTTTACTTACATTCTCTAACTTTCCTCATGAGGTTGTGGATAGAGTCCACTCTCCAGGAAAATCCAGTTCCTTCAACTGTACACTGAACCTCTGGCCCTTTCTTTCTCAAAGATTTTGTATTCACCCCACCACCACCACTTTTTTCTTCACCATTAACATCTCTTTCTCCTAAATCATTTCTATCATCATGCAAATATTTTCTATCTTTAGAAGACTTCCCTTGAACTTCTATATCTTTCCAGCTTCTACTGTATTTCATAGCTCCTTTCAGCAGTAAACTTTCTCAAAAATGTCATCTATTGTCACTGTTCTCACTTTCACTTTATCTCTTGTTACCCCTCCTCATTCTGATTTTTATCTTTTACCTCCTTTGTCATTGCTTATGCCAGGGTTATCAGTGACCTCTAGCAGATGTTATATCCAGTGCTCACTCTTATAGGCTCAATTTAATAGATATCTTAATGGAATCTAATGTTACTGACCTTGCTTGATATGCTTTACTTATTGTGGTAGACTAAGTTTTTCAAACATGGCTGCACCAATATTTCTCAAATGCTTTTTCAAAAAAGTGGCGTTGAGAGATAGCATTTATATTTTTTTCCTTCCATTAAGAGATAGAGTCTACCCTTCACCTTCAGTGTATCTTTGAAGGTTGTTGACTAATAAAATGTGGATTTAATGTTGCATAGCTGATGAGGGTAGATAATAAAAGGTGATGTGGCTTCCACCTGGCTCTCTCTGTTCTGACATATACCTTGGGAGCCTTGAGCTAATATATAAGAAGTCCAGTTACCCTGAAGTCATTGTTCTGGAGCAATGACATTGAAGTAACTACATAATGATAGAGCAAGATGCTCGAGAAATCCCAGCTGTGCCAGCTCCCAGCTATGAGTCTCTACAGTATGGGCACCAGACACATGAGTGAGAAAGCAAGCTCTCACCTGATTTTAGCTTGTTACTCCCAAATGCCCCAGCTGATATTTAGTAAAATGGAGTAGAGTAAAGCCCTTCTCAGGTTGGTGATTAGTAGAAAAAAGAAAAATTAGAGCCTAAGTTTTGGAGTGTTTTTATTACACAGCCATAGTAACTGAAACACTTGTTTTAACTTCTATAATAATAGGCATTTTGTATTTCCCCCACCTTCACTAGTCGCTCTTTCAAATTCTCATTCATTGACTCCTATGAAAACTCTAATATTAGAGTTTTCCAGAATCTGGGATGCCTATTCTTTTCTACATACACTGTCTAAATTGCTTTATTTCATCAAAGCCCATGGCATTTTTATTTGGATAACCTCTTCTCTACCATATTGCATTTCTATCTCTGAATTCTAGGCATATATATGAAATGGCCTACTTAACATCAACACTTGGATATTTAATAAGAGATCAAGCTTAACACATACAAAGCTTGTCTCTTGATCTTTTCTCTCTGTAAAACAGAACATAAAACTTGTTTACTCCTAGTGTTCCTCATCTCTGAAAATAGGATTACAATTCATATAATTTCTTAAGCACAAAACTTGGAAATAAATTTTGATTATTTCTCTCAGTGTCTGTATCTTCTATTTCCACTGATTATACTTGAATGATGTAGCTCCAAACTTTTCTTCATCTCTACTTCTTCTCCCTAGTGGAAGCTGCCATCATATCTTTCCTAAACTATGGAAATAACCTCTTTAATAGTTTCCCTCTTCCAGTCTTTACACACATTAGTTTATTTTCTACATGGTAGCCAGAGAAATCTTTTTCCATAAAAATCAGATTCCATTCCAAAAATAGTTCAAAACTATAATATGGTTTCTCATATGGGCAAATTTTATTTTCCAAAGATGTCTCCGACATTCTGATCTTCTAATGTGACTTGACATTTCTACCACTTAAAGATGGGAAGTTATGGAACAATTATTCCATAATGTGAATGGCACAATTATTCTAGTAACACTATAATTGATAAAATCAGATAAAACCATGCCTTGTTCTCTTGGACACTTGCTTTTAAACCCAGACCCCATGCCTGAATTAAACCCATGTGGTCTGTAGAGAGGCCCATATGGGGAGGAACTAAGGCCCTCAGCCTGAGCTAAGTTCCCAGCCAAGTACAAGTGTTAATTTTCCAGCCATGTGAGGGAGCCATCTTGACATCTAGAAGAGAGATGGGCAATCTACACCAAGCCCTGATGAGATTGTAGAGTTATGAGCAAAGGAAATTGTTGATGTTTAAAGTCATTAAGTTTTGGGGAAGTTTCTTTTTTTAATGTAGTGATAAAAAACTAACATAGATTTTGGTACCTGAAAGTAGAATGCTGCTATAAAATCCTAAAACATGTAGCATTGGCTTTAAGACAGGGCCTATGAGAAAGCTAAAAGGCTTGGCAAAATGTTAACAAATGCATACGAATCTCGAGTCTGTTTTTGACAGCTCAAAGAAATATAAGAAAAGTGGAATTGGAAAATGCTTGTAGTGAAGGAAATTTTGGCAACAATATTACCTGAAGTAACATGGAAGACAGGAAATGTTTCAATGAACTCAGTGATCAAGCAAAGTGTTGGGAAAACTGAATAGATACATGCAAACAGATGATTTTTTTTATGTGTAGTTACATACAGGAATTTTCAGAAAAGATATTTAAAGCATCATCTGTGTTTTTTTTCATTGACTGTGATATAATGTAAGAAGAATGGAATGAGCTAAAACTAAACTCTTAAATAATTCAGAACTTTCTTAGTTTCATAATATATCTGTTTCTCTTCCTAAATCTCTCTAGGTGGCAAATGATGCTCAAATTAAGAACTGACTTAAGGGCGATGATCGATTGTACTGGATTTCAGAATTGATATGGACCAGTGACTACTGTGTTCCATTTCTTTTCTTGCCATTTTGCATGAGAGTGTCTATAGCAGTTATTCAATCCCTATTCCACAATTTTATTTTGAGTATTTAGAGACCTAGAAAAATTATCTCTTTAAGTCAGATGTGTCACATGTCATCACATTGTTTGAAAGTGTGCTCAAAGAGCTGTATGTAACTGCATATAAAGAGTATCATCTATTTGCATGTATCTATCCAGTTTACTCACCACTTGTTGAAGAGACTATCCTTACTCCAGTGTATATTTTTATTCCTTTGTCATAGATTAGTTGACCATACAAGTGAGAGTATATTTCTGGACTGTCTATTCTGTTCCAGATCTATGTGTCTGTTTTTTGCCAGCACCATAATGTTTTGATTACTTATGCTTTGTAGTGTAGTTTGAGATCAGGGAGCATGATACCTTCAACTTTGTACTTCTTTCTCAGGATTGCTTTGGCTATTTGGAGTCTTTTGTGGTTTCATGTAATTTTTAGTAATATTTCTACTAGTTCCAAGAAGAATGATGTTGGTAGGAAATGCTATGAATCTATAAATTGCTTTGGGTAATACGGTCATTTTCACAATATTAACCCTTCCAATTCATGAGCACAGTCTATCCTTCCATTTATTTATGTCCTTTCCAATTTATTTCTTCAATGTCTTATACGATATATAAAAATTGAGTTAAACATTTAAATAGAAGGCCTGACACCATAAAATTCCTAGAATAAAACATAAGAAATTAACTGACATCGGTCTAAGTAATATCTTTTTGGACACATCTCTTTGAGCAAGGGAAGCAAAAGCAAAAATAAACATATGGTACTACATTAAAGTTTCTGTACAGTGAAGGAAATCTTCAGCAAAATGAAAAGGCACCCCACTGAGTAAGAGAACATATTTGCAAATGATACATCCAATAAGGAGTTGATATCCAAAATATATAAAAATCTTAAACAATTTCATACCAAAAAAATAAATAATCTAATGGAAAAATGGGCAGAGGACATGAAAAGACAATTCTTCAAAGAAGACATGTAGGTAACCAACAGACAGAGCAAAAGATGTTCCACATCATTAATCATCGGGGAAGTGCAAATCAAAACCACAATGAGATACCACCTCACACCTGTCAGAAGACTATTATCAAAAAGTTAACAAGGGAGGAAAAAAAGTGAATTTTCATCTGATGCTGCATGAAAGTTTGCTGATTTGTGAGCAAGATAAATTAATATTGTAGGTTATGCCACTAAGTTTTTCGAGTGGTTTGTTACACAGAATAGACAATTGATATAACATTGAACATAGAATAAAAAATACCTACCCTGTCCTGTAAGGCCCTGTATGATCTAATTTCTACTTATTTCTCAGCCTCATGTCAAACCATTCTCCACTGTGCTCGCTTAGGTCCAATCATACTGAGTTTTCTAAAATCTAGCTAGTTCCTGTTTTTAGACTTTGTCACTGTCACTCTCCTGCTAAAAATACTTTTTCTCCAGATCTTGTAATTCAAGTTGAAAGTTATGGATTACCAAAAACTCCAGCCTATTTCCCTATTTACTTTTGTTCTGTCTGTCTGTCTGCCTGTCTATCATCTATCTTTCATCTTATTTTTCCCACTACTAGACCAAGTTCTATGAGAAGAGAAACATTGTTCTTTTTGTTTTCTATGTCCATTACCTAGAACAATGCTTTGCTTATAGCAAGTACTCCACAAGTTATTTATTGAGTGAATGGACCAATGGAAATAAATATTAATTCTGTTTTACACCATAGAGCAAAATGGAAATCTTATTTAATGCAATATATATTTTCTAGGAAAAATTATGCTTTCTTTTTTTATTAAATTCATAAATTGACTTATAAAAATGTTCCTGTCTTGTGATATTGTACAAAATAAGTTGATTACTATACCACCTGAATCATCCTATGTTTCTCATATCAATAAATAGAATAAAATAAAATTTTCAGATAAAGCTTGACGGATTTTATTTAGTTATTTGATTTTTTCTATTGATATCAATATATTACTTCCTGTAAAACAAGAAAATATATAATTCTGAAATTTTTCTTTTTAATGTCATGTTTGGAGCTTAATGTTAAGCTATTTAAAAATTATTTTCCAGAGAGAGAACATGTATAGGTAATAGTCAATAAAAGAAAAGATACCAGTTCCAGGAATTTGAGATAAGGATCCTTGGCATAATAGTGATATAATTTTTCATCTAATCAATGTGTAAAATAGGAAAATGATTTTAATTTACTTGGTTGGAATTTACATCTTTGCAGTCCAAAGGCTGGATAACTGAATGCACAAATATTGTTAGAACAATCCTTCTCACCAAGAATTAGCCACCTCTTCAGAGTCCCACAATAAGAATAACCTTAGTGATTTTCTACATAGGGTGGAGCAGTTGTCTAAAGCCTTATAACCATCTATTCTGAAATAGAGGATCTATTTATATCATAACCTAATGTTTGCAGCTTGCAACTTTCTCAGTGTTCCTTGGGATTTCCTTAGATATATCCTTACTGAAAGAAGTACACCAAGTCCTTTAGGTTTGAGAAGTATGAAGAGCAAGTCACAGCTGTAGGCCAGTAGACAGTCTTCTACTCTGACCATCCACATGTCTGTTCTGAACAACATTTACTGTTGGCTCTTATACAAGAATCTCTCGGGATTGGTAGTTGTAGACTCTAATTGACTATTATTTCTTGTTTATTTTCTTACTCTTTTGATAAGAGTGAGGCTGAGACTTCAATAGATTTTGCACTTACGTCTTATTCTATTAGCAAAATCATAATTCAATTCCACTTAAGTACAAACACAGCAACAGCAATCATTACTTAATTCTAATTCCTAACTCACTGTAAATAAGCCTTTACTAACCAGTTTCCAATGCACATAAATAATAACATATGTTTCGCTTATCTCAGTGCCTAACTCTCCCTGATGAGCAAAAATATTATATTTACTTGTGCTTATCTTGCAGTTTCACAAGATGCCCCATTAATTTCCTTACTGTTCCCTTAAGCTGTTATGTACAGTCACTTTCCCCATCACTTGCTTCCCACTGTTGGCTTCTTATTTTTTCTTTAGACTTCTGCTTGGCCTTTTTCCTGTATTAGTGACAGCTCCTTTGGTGATTTAGCTTCTTTCACTTTTCTTACCTTCAGATAATCTCGTAGCATCTTTTATCATTCTCCACATACATTATTTGCCTCATGCCATATTATATTTGTAAAATACATAAAATATTTGTAGTATTTTTATTTTATAGATGATGAAACTGAAGTATGGAAGATAAAAGACTCCCCGGAGACTATGATTTGTGGGCCTTGTAGTAGGTTTAATGGGAGGAAAGTGGAGGTTAAGTGCCAGAATAGAGAAGTTAAAGAGAGCTCAGATGAGTGATAGAGACATAAGAAGGAGGGAGTTAAATGGTCCAGGGCATAAAATGACTTGAGGAACAGTAGAAATAAAAAGAGAGAAAGACTTTACAATTGATGCTTCCTCTGTTCTGATAACTTCATAGTGTATATCAGTTTGAAATCTCTATCATCTCATCACATATGGACAGATGAAAGAAACACACAGAGCATATATCTCTTCCTAAAGCTTCCGAAATTCACAAAATTCCTAAGATGTTGAGAAAAAAAATAGTATGAACATCTTTAGTTTTATATCAGTTATTGACATTTTTATCTCTCTAAATATATTTTATAAATTTAATTTATTATTTAACCCTATCTACCTAACATGATAGTATTCTGCTGATACATCCTATTTATTAAACAGTAATAACACATATTTTAGTGGGCTAAAATTATGCATTTATTATACTGATTTAGGAAGAAAAGTGACTTCAATAAAGATCATGGTCCCTAATATTATCACCTTCATGATAATATCATCAACATAGATTTAAGGATGCTATTATTACATTTTATTGAAATTTATCAGTCTTCTCTAGTCCTCTCTGTTAGCCTCAAGGCTGGATCTCTGTATAATCTTTTCTTCTTGTTTCCAAGGCCAATGTGAACAGCTGCAGAGTTTGTATATGATGGAAATCAAAGGGATGTCCCTGGCATTCTGAAGTGCACAAATTGTGAAGGTATATCTAATGGCCCCGAATCAGACCCATATAGCAGAATTTCTATTAGGTCCCTCGGCAGAACATACTCTAATAACTACAGAGAGAAAACAAACCTATACCTACTAATAAATAAAATTTATTTGATGGGTGTCTACAATGAGGCAATTTGTGTTATAAATGTTTGGAACTCAAAAGTGAATAGCACAGACCCAGCCTCACTTTCATGAAGTTTAGATTCTAATATAGGGAGAAGCAGATAATAATAAAATAAAAATAGACAGAAGAAAGCATTGGGGAGTAATAGTAATATGAAGGAAAATAAAGCAGGATAATAGGATAGACAGACTAAAATACTGTTTTAGAAAAAATAAAACGCTTGTTAGGAGTGGCGATAAAAGAAGAAAAGCTACTCTGTAAGAGGCTATATGAACAGAAATCTGAATAAAGTGGACAAGTAAGCCTTCCATGCAAGTATGTGGAAGAATAGTACTTTGAGATGGGAGAGCAGCAAGTGCAAATGTCCTGAGACAAGAGTGTGCTCAAAGTACTTAAGGAAGAGCAAGGGAAACATTGTGGCTAGAGAGAAATAAGCAACTAACAGAATGGTAGGAAATGAAGACACAGAGAAAGTAAGAGATAAGGCCAAGTAGTGGCTTATGAGCAAAATAAGACTGAAGAACTTATTCTACATATCATGGGAAATTATTGAAAGGTTTTGCGCTGAGAAGTAACATTATCTAATTTGCCACTTGAAAGTATCATTCTTGCAGCTATGTGAAGAAGAGATTAAGTGATGCGAGACAGTAAGCAATGAGGCAAGTTAGGAGGCTACAGAAACTGTCCACATTAGCTATGATGATGACTTCAATAGTATTGGTGGTAGTAGTGGTGGAGGTAAGGAGAAGAGTGAAAATGAGAACATATGTTCAAGGTAGCTCTGATTATCTTTGCTGTGACTACTTATCACTGAGAGATTAGGTATGAGGTTTAAGAGAAAAAGGATGAAATGTGATTGCAATGTTTTAATCCTGAGCAACTAGAGAAGTGGCGGTGCCATTTTCTTTCATAGGGAACATTGGAAAACAAGAAAGTTGAGGGCAAAACATAGTAGGAATTAAGAGACTATGTTTAGAATGTTGACTTGAGGTGCCTAATGACATCCAGTTAGAGATTATTGTGGTTCGTATTGGGTCAATTGAGCTAATCAGGAATTATGTTTCCCCCAATTCCCTTCCCTGTATAGTTCTAGATGGGTCTTGACAGACATTTTGCATAAGGTTTGGAAAGCGGTAGTGAAGCAGCAATTATATTCTTTTTATTCCCAGAAGGATAATGCAGGGAATGAGGTTTGTTTGAAGTGCACACATGTGGTCACATATAAGCCGACTCACCTTGCTGGTGTGAAGCAGCATCCAACTCTCAGAAACTTAAGGAATATAAAAAAGAAAACAAGTATCTAGCACTGGTGACTTATTTCTCACTGTTTTTATTATAATGGATAGATAAATAGTGAGATTGAAGCATATTATTAAATAATGTGACAAGAGATTGAACTTATAATTGAAGAAGAATCCTTGCCCAGAAAGAATAACAAATACCATTACACAAAGCTCCCTTTGTTCCTGGAGCCTAGCAGGTGCTGGCAGTGCCATTAAGAGGCTGCAGAGTAAGATCTGCTGCAGTTTTGCCAGGCCTGTTAAAAATAGCCCTAGGCCAGACACATGCCATCCATCAGAATTAAGTGGATCACTCAGCACCTGCTTTCTGTACCCCATCTTCTGTTACTCCATGTGTTTTCCCAGATAATGACTAGTCCTTGGATCTTGCTTCTAGGTATAACAGTGATCTCTTCCCAGGGAAAAGGTAACGATCCCTGGAACAAGATATTCAAGCGGGGCATATATTTATCATCTCAGGCTTGAGCTTCCATTACTAATAATAGTTATCTTGGCTTGAGTTTTCATTCTGTGCCAAGTTCTTGCAACATATATTCCAGATTTTATCTCATTTAATCCTGACAACAGTGGTATTAGACAAGGCTAGTATTATTTCCATTTTGTAAATGAATAAATTTAGTTGTAAAAAAAATAAGTACTTTTTTAAGGTCTCACAGTAAATGGCAATGTGATAAAGACTCAGTCAGGTGCTACCTGCCCCCAATGACTGACCTCCTTACTATATTAAATTGCTCTCATGGGCTAAGATAAGCTTGCACAAAGCTTCTTTCTAGCAGAGATTTCTGGGACTGTATGACTGGTTACTTTGAAAGTGAGCTCTGTTTTGGGCCCTATATTCTTTGAAAATTTGAAGAGAAGGATAGAACCTGCAATAACTCTTGTGATGTTTCAAAGGAAATAGCAGGTTTCTGTTTTGAAATAGATAACAGATATATCTTTAAGACAGTCTCTTTTATTCCAGAAGAATCACTTGAATGAACCATATAACTGGGTAAATAAAAAGCTGACTCCACTATCAAAAAACTATTCCAGACTCTTTATATAAGCAGTAAAAATGTTATGTATAATAATGGAAAATATGGTCACTTTGGTACATCTCTGCAGACTAATATCTTCTGATTTTTTTTGTTAATGGAATGTGACTTGACTGTTTGAGAAAACAACAGCTTGTCCCGTGGAGAATTCTGAGTGCTTGCTGATGGAAAATGAGAGGCTGAATACCAAAAAGGCAAAGATGTTTTCCTGAGAGTCCTTCTGGGCCCCCAAGTCCAAGCAGTGGTGCAAAAGTGAAGTACGGAGCTGGAGCAACAATACCTGGAACAAAAAGGCTAAAGGTACAATCTACCAGGAAGATAGCATCATCATAAGCATGTATGTACTGAAAAAACATAGCCACAATCATATAGAACAAAACTATTAGAAATAGAATTTTATAAAATAATAGACTTAAACATTTCAGTAAACAGAGAATATCAATTTTTACAAAATACTAATAAAGTATTATTAGTTTTAAAAATTAACAAAATGAAAGTAAAATTCATGTACATTGTGTTAATGGAAAACAACATAGTAATATTAAGTTTAAAAGCAAAAATAACCAAAATTAATCTTTTAAAAATAAAAATAAACATTTTTCTTTATTACTTGTGTTATAGAAAAAAACAACACTGAAATGAAACTTACTACATATCAAAATCATACTCAAAATAAATTTTATAGTAATAAATGCATTTTGTAATAAGCTTGATAATAAATGAAATTTGCATTCTCCTCAAGAAGCTAGCAAAACAAAAAAAGTTGAGAACCAAAACCAACATAATTTATGGTCACTATTGCAAACAAAACTCTAGTTATAAGCACACTTCTTGTCCCTCTATTAAATAATACTGAGAATAAGCAAAAATAATTCAATTACTTGATCTAGGAAAGGTATGTAAGGCTGTGAATGAACCAACTAAAATAGCTTTTTAAGCAAGACTAACAGCTTGTTGATCAAAACTCATTTTAAGATCCTCACTTCATGGTGACCAACAAAATCCAAAACTATTATTTCTTGTGGCAAACTCACTTTAACTCATTTAATCCAGACACTAAAACCAAATACACATCTCTCTCCCTCTGACTTCCCTTTTCTGAGACACTGTGACAGTACTCCATCAAGGTGGAATCCTTTACTACATTTGCTTTGGTTGATGGATGATATTTCTGGAGGAATTTTAGGAAATTAGTCATCTGAAGGAGAAGAATAAAATCCGTAAATATAAAAAATTATTTAAATGAGGGAGAAGTGACAATTTTTTTTTCCACAGAAAAATTCTAAGTAATTTATGGAGACACTCACCTTTCAGGAGGTAGAGCTATTTCTTGTTCCTTCCATGTGTCTCCCCATTGAAGATGAGCTACACTTGCTGATATCCTTTAAAGAATCAATCATATAAGGAATGGGGAAAATGGTAATTTACAGTGGAAGAAACTGGCAAACACCTACTTTAACCAAATGATGAAGGTTAATATCACCAGTGACGCTATGAGGACATCATCGCCCACTGATATGATCCAATGAGAACAGCACTTCCTTCTGTGGTATTCTTTCCAAAATTCCATAGCACCAATCTAACATGAGAAAAGCAACAGACAGACCCATATTTGAGGACATTCAACAGGATACCTGTCCAGAGTACCTCAAGATTTCCAAGGTCCTGAAGATCAGTAAGGACTAATAAACTATCACAGATTAGAGGACACTGTGGAACTGGGATGACTACATGTAATGGGGGAGAGAAGTTTGAATCTTGGAACAGTAAGAGGACACTAAGGGAAAACTGATGAAATCCATATGTCTGGAGTTTAGTTATAACAGTGTTCACAAAAAAAAAAAAGCATTGAAACTGAAAGAAAAGAAAACTAAATAAGTAAAAGAGAAACATGGCCAATCATTCAGGTTAAAAACAAAGAGAAAAAATTAAGTAGTACTTAAAAAGAGGCATAACCAAATATTCAGAGTTGATTTAAAATGACTCAAAAATTTTATTCTATATACTTGAAAATTTAAATGAAATGAAAACATTTCTTAAAAAGATAATTTAAAATACCAGAACTTAATAAGTATATTAAAAGGCCGTGCCATCAGAAACTAAATTTAAATGAAGGAAATAAAAGCTCAGTAAAGGATAGGTTATATGATTTCTACACTGGAAATATGAAGTGTGCAAATAAACTGTAATTAAGACTAGTTGGAGTACTAACATACACATTTGTGTGTGTGATATCAGTAAAACAATGTTAGAAAAAAATAGTTAATTAAAAAACTACAAAATATATAGAACTTTTCTAAACATTAAATACCTAAGATTTTTGTGAAAAAAAATACAAACTTTTATTGAAGAACTAAAATTAAGAACTAAAATGTAAAAATGTAAGAATACCTGTATATGAATCTATATATCCAATACAATTCTAATCACAGTCGTAAACAAGTTAGTATGGAAATTGGTTAGCTATTTTCAAAATTTATGTGAAAGAGTGAATGTGTAAGGAAAACCACAAATGTGTTGAAAGATTGGAAATAAATTACTCAAAATGGTGAGGTATCTTTGGCAGATAGCAAATATGCTCTACAATTATATTAGTTAAAACCATACAGGGGAAGAGTAGTACAGGCATATATACACTGGAGGTATATAATTTGCATAAAGATGCTAGGGATACTCTGGGAAGGAAAATACTAATTTAAATTCTTAGTCTCTCGGTTTGAAGATTTAGAGTTCTAAAAGGAAAAACTCACATGGACCTTACTAAGTTCTGCTTAGCAAGGAAGTTCACCAGAGGCCATAGAAGAGAACTCATTGGATGTGGAAGCAGCAGCATCTTAAAAAACATTAGGGTTGTTTTCTGGTTGTGGCTGGTTCAATAATGTGTATGGATGAAACAAGAAGGACCTCTGGATCCAGTCAAGCTGATACTGGCTGTGATATTGACCAGGATTCTCTAGAGAAACAGAACCAATAGACAGTTTAGCATGGAAATTGGTTAGCTATTTCCAAAGTTTACCTTGAAGAGTGAATGTGTAAGGAAAACTAAGATTATGCCGAAATGTTAGAAATATATATATTTATTCCAGATATATTTAACGTATTTAAAAATAAATTTAACATTAAGTGGATTTAATCATGATGCTATTTTGCACAAACTAAATCAGTGCTTGCAGTATAAAAATAGCATTACCTGATGTGACATAGGGTCTTTTGAGTTTGGCACATGGGCCCTACTATGCCCCATGTGATGATGCAGTTCTCCCTCTCTTTTTCTGCATTCACATTACCATGAAATCTCCATTGGAACAGAAAAAGTTGGCATCATTTGGGCTTGACTTCTTAAGTAAGCATATCATAAATGGAGAAAGAGCCTATAATTGATGTTCTAAAACTACCTTTGTTCTTTTCTCATTTTCTCAGGGCCATTAAAGTATTCTCTCATGACACCAACTCATTTCCAAACTTATGTGCTATGTGGGCACTGGAATCCCATGGCAGTTCTTGTTTATAATGACCTGATATGAGTGTACATATATATATGGATTTAAACTATTCCCATTGAGAACTCAGATTACCAGACATTTGCACAACTTTATTCAGTTTATGAAATATCGACCCACAGCAAAGGTGAAAACATTTTGAAAAAAAGATGTGCAAGTTTTGGTCACTTTGTTCATTCAGTAAGGAAAGGATGAAAGATGTTATAATGCTACTCAATACTGGAGCTTTTATTACAGCCATCTAAAACTTGAGCAGAGAGTCAAAACTAGCTCCCTCTATATCAATCTCCTCTCCCTTAAGCAATCTAAGAAATTTAATAAAATAAAGACACTGTCAATTCTGCATAAAATAGAATTATGAAGGAATTGAACAGAATATGGAAGACATGTTTCCTGTAGTGTAAATACTTATAGCCAACCAAAAAATAAAGTTTTAAGTCTGTGTGTGAATAACTGACTAAGTAGTAAAAATAATAAATACTTTTACAATTCCGAAGGAGTTTGATTGATTAGAGGAAATGATATGATATAAGGTACAGGAATTTGCTCTAGTAAAAATTCTCATAATAATGGATTTTGATTACTATAACACCAAATCCATGTATAAAAAAAAAATCATTATATTTGTGGCCAAATCATTATATTTCAAATTTTAACTTCGCTTAGATAGATATATTTTGATGCTTGCTTACCACTTTTATGGAGGATTAATTTAGATAATTATATATTTTTAAGATTGTAGAATTGCTAAAACAATTAGGAAATTATGATTCTTCTATAACTCATCTCTGATTTGAATATGTTCCTGGTACCGACAGTCTCTACTGTTTAACCAACTGTTTTAGAACAGACCACGCAATATGCACGGAGTGAAGATGACTGAGAATGATGACTAGGACTCAATTCTAGGTTACTTTTATGTTGATTGTCTTCCAAAGCAGCAAATAAACAAAGTGGCTGATTCAATGAGATAAGAAAGTAGGTGTATGGGTACAACACGCTTTGCCTCTTACACATCACTGAGTGCTTCAAAGTTTAGTCATCTTGGCAAACCAATGGGAATGAGATGCAGTTGAGTCAGAGTGTTAATCTGTGAGCTCACAGCCTTTTATGTCCCCAATAGTCATGTTAGCACCAGAAACAACTTACACTATCTTAAAAAGTAATAATTCCATCATTTGGGAACCTTCATTGCTACCTCATCTCTGCAGGGCCTAGAAAGTTCACTTTTATGTGCATTTAGGCATCATTGGGGCTATCACACGAATAATAATCCAATATCCCGTTTCCCTCTTTACCAGTACATAGAAAAATTCCTACTTGAAACAAAGAGAAAATACAGATGTAAGGAATAAAGAAAGTAAAAAAGAAAAAAAGCATACATTTTTAAATAAAATGATTCCTAATTATTTTGATAAAAAATAAACTTTAGATTATTATCCCACCATAGAATACTTTGCAAGTTTTTATAATTTTGAAATTTTATTAGTAGTTTCCACAATATACTCAGGAAATTTAGTATAAAAATAAATGCTATTATTACAAATCCAATAATAGCACATTCATATCATGATATGATGTATGAACTCCATCTGGTAGCATCTTTGACATTCTCCTTTCCTCTCAGAATAGACTGTGGCACATTATAAAATAGATTCCCTTTAGTTCATGACTTGTTCAGTTGCAAATTCATGTAAACTACAGGATCAGTTTGGCACCTGCTGTGATCATGAGTCTACTGCTGTTTCTCTAATCAGAAAACATTCCTATTAGATAAACCATCTGGCTTGAAAAGCATCCCTTTTGCATTCAAAATGGTTCTGTTAGAATTCAGCCAAAGTATATTTTAAAAAGAAAGATGTGTCAGCAAGACCAGTCTGTTTACTAATGGAATAGTCCTCTATACAATACCATTTATGGAATAAAAGGTATAGAATGAAAATATTATATGACATGAATATGTCGTAGTTACATGTAAAAATGTGGGTGGTGGCAATCTTTGGCGAAGGCCGTCCACTGAAATCTGTTGAAATTTAGTCAGCCATAGTCATCATCTGATCAGAGCCAACTAAATTGCATGTTATTCTGATTGCAATCATTTTCATTGAAGTATGACATATCATGAATGTTGCTTCATGACTGTCAGTATTACCTGTGGGTACCAAGATACTACTTGGTTATTGACTGAATCATGTTTATTCTTGTGGATGTGAGTCATTTTTATTGATGCTTATATTCTTCAAGCTATATATATTTTACACAGTTTAGTCCAAAAAAAAAAAAAAACAATAAGAATATAATTGTACTTTAGAGATAACTCACAGAAACCCAAAATATCTCGCCTTAATATTTTGAGTGAATTTTGGGCACTACATAAAAATTGAAGCATGTGTGTCTTAAAGTTAATTAAAGCTTAACTGTCACAAGGAAAAATGTGGAGGTTAAAAGAAATGCTACTCTTTGATTTTTTTTCTCTTCAGTTAATGTGTTTATCAAAATTTTATTGTACACACACACTTAGTAAAATGTTTAGTTATGTCTCAGAAAATAGAGACATGGTCCCTTTCTTCAAGAAGTTTGCATCTATTTAAAGAAGCAACACTAATAGATAAAATAACTGCCTAGTCACAAAATAGTGGCTGTGAGTTTTTGAGATTCATTCGAAAATATCATAAAGATAATAAAAGGGGAAATTAGAATGGCAGAGGTAGAATTCAGAATTGTTTTGATAGTGCGGTTGGTATTAGGAGGATAGAAGGCAAAAAAGCAAGACTCTTGGAGAAAATACAAATGGATATTTTATCTGTATATTACAACAAATATGTAATATACAGGTAAAATGACCTTTTATATAGCATGTGATGGGTTTTGAATTTGGATATGGCAAACTGAAGATATTACTAGCGACCCAGAGTCCTTGTAATGCGAGTCAAATAATTTAATATTTGCCCATACAAATCAATACTCTCATTTTTCACTCTTATTTTCTCAACTGGACTGTAAGCTCCTTGTCCACAGGGCATGTATTATATTCTGGAGCACATAGTAATTTATGATGCCTTGAACACTGTGGCACTCACATGATACTTTTTCAAGAATGAATATTTGAGTAGGTATATAACAAATGTCGGTCATGCAATTTTGTGTGTGTGTGCGTGTGTGTGAGAGAGAGATTAAAAACACCTCTGTCATTTTCTGCTAAAAATCCAAAAACTTTTTTTATTGGCAGTGCCTGAAGTGAGAATAAAGTAACTTTATTGAATTAGTGTAAAGACATGATTATTGCTAAAGTGACAGAAATTATAAAGATGAAATTGGAGGATACCAGAAAATCCTAACAATCTCCTCAAATTGCCTTTTTCATGCTAGCTTGTTTCCATTTTCTCTTTTTGCTGGCTTTAAATTCCCACAATTGAAATCACTCTTTTGGAAAATATGACAGATGTGAAATCTTTGTTTCAGGGAGACTACCAAGAACATGCTTTACATTTTTGGAACTGTTATGTATTATCTAGATCTAGAAATAGGTATTGGAATACTTTTCCATCATACTATTAACAGGGACATTTTCATCAGATTTGCTAACAACTTTAAAAGCAGAGGAGAGAGTTTTGTTCTAAAAGGAAATGATAAAGTACAGTTCAGTTTCAGTAGACAGGGGAAAAAATAACAATTGCTAGGACTTGGAAAGGAGACCATAAGTAATTAGGCATAAGGAAAGGCGAACTGTGCCAGAACAGGTCTACCTGCATAGTCTGTGTGTATATATACACTGTTATGTGTTACATAAAAGTTCTATCACCTTTCAATGAGCTAGAAAAGTACAAAAATAATAAATACTATAACAAATAATAAATCTATAATAAGAAATAATTATTTTTAATAATTGATGCTTGTATTCAATTTCAATATCAGTATTTTCTATTTTCTATTAAGGAGTACCTTAAGATTAGGCACTCAATAAATTTACTTAGCCAAAAAACCTGTTTCTGATAAACATACAGGTTAATAAAACTGACATATGCAATTTATTGATTATTTACACATGCCAAGGTGTTTACATATTCATATTTTATGATTTATTTCTCATTGTACTTCTGTGGAATTTTATAGATGAGGAGACTCTCACACAGAGATACAGGAGCCTCTGCAATGCCGTAGAACTGGGCCTCTGACTTTAATCCCTCAGTATCCCCATACATACGATGCTAGTCTTCAAACAATGGAGGAAGTAGTGATTCATAGTGTTGCTTTCATTGTTATGGTTGATATTTTACAGATCTAGTGGGCTTCTAAATGAGGATACTTTTCAGTTAAGTACACTCATTAAAGTTGTTCGAGTGAACAACAAATAAGTGTTACCACTTGCAGGATGAGAATGTAGTTTGAGGCAAGACTTCTTGAAAGTGATCGATAAACCCAGAAGTGTGGACCTAATTCATGACATCTGAATCTGAGGTATTCAAGCTTCAGGGGCTTGTTAAATACTCACAAGAATATACTATTGGCTTCTTCTGATCTTTTCAAAAAGAAATAGACTAAACATGAAAGTATTCGTGGATGAGCAATTGTATTATGATATGTTTTAATCATAGTTATGTACTTACAGTTTTTAAACATGTGCATTTCCATTTAATCACAAGCAGAATAGTTTAGTGGTTGACATCACGTCCCTGGAATTTGTGCCCAATTTTGAAAATCAGATCTGCCACTTAACCTCTTTGTGGCTCAGTTTTTTCATCATAAAGTATAAGTTTGAGGATTAAATGAATTAAGTATGTAAACACTTAGAACAGTGCCTGATATATAATGAGCATTAAATATTGTTAGTCACTATTATTAGGGATTTTATATAGATTCTCTTGAGTGAGATAGATGGATATACTTGTTACTTTAAATCATTGATTTTTAATGTGAAAAGGTGACGTTATCAAAGAAGGATGGAGAAAGGTTTTTCTCTAAATCTTCTGGAAATTCTGATAAGTTCCTTCTCTCCTCATCCTCACCTTGCCCCATACCAAGACTCTTATCCTCCTCCCAGTTGAGAATCATAAGTTCTAATGAGAGATCTTACTTACAGGACTGTCTCACAAATGGAAATGGTGTGGAGGCTGAAAAAGATTTGAAGCATTGATTTAAGTAGAGTTGTATCACATGATCTTAACTGTCTAAATAATATCTTTCTTCACTCAGGTTTTTGACTTGCTTTATGAAACACGCCTTGAAATCTTGCTGTGGAATGTAATTCTCACCAATGGGTATAATATCCACTCTAAGTGCCGTCAATATGAACCGCCAAGTGAGAAGCTGCTTACATAGCAAAGTTCAAGGAATAAAATGTATCTCTCTTCACTGATAAGAGCTTCATATAACTGGCTGTCTCCTTTGCCTTTAATGAAATGCAAAAATAATGGATATGCATGTTTGATATGCATATTACTAAATATGATAGATCAAAGATGTAACTTACCAAAAGAGCTGTAGGACATATAATCTCCTGTGACAGAAGTAAGCCCCATGAAATGGCAGTTACAGTATCACTTTGTGGTCACTTCTTTTACTTAGAGAAAAAATATTTTTTACATTATCACAAAAGAAACTGAATATGTTTACACTCACCTAGTCGATCGTTTATTTTCATACTTAGTTCCTAACAGATTTTTATTTATTTCTGTTATTGGCTGAATTGTGTTTCCCAAAAAAGTAAGTTGAAGTTCTAACCCCGGTATTTGTGAACGTGACCTTATTTGAAAATAGGGCCTTTGTAGATGCATTCAAGTTAAAATATGATCACAGTGGATTAGGATGGCCCCTGAAATCAATGACTGGTATTCTTATAAGCAGAGGCAGATATGGGCACAGAGAAACAGCCATGTGCAGGGAAAGGTGTCCATGAGAAAGATGGAGACAGAAATTGAAGTGATGCAGCTACAGCCAAGAAATACCAAGGACTGCCCACAACCATCTCTTTCCTGGAGCCTTCAGAGAGAGAGCATGACCTGGCGGACATCTAGAATTCAGATTTCAAGTTTCAAGAACTGTGAGAGAATACGTTTCTTTTGCTTTAAGCCCACGGTTTGTGGTCATTTGTTATAGCAGCCCTAGGAAACTAATGCAGTTTACATCATTCACAACAGTCCAACCACAGTGGCTTTCTTTCAGAACCTCAAACACATTAAGTATGTTCCTGCCTTGAGTCCTTCGCACAGGCTGTTCCCTTTGCCTGAAATGGTCTTCCGCAAGTCCCTCCATGGCTGGATTTGCTTTTCGCTAAGGGCTTACACAGGCCAGAGACCTCTCCTGAAGACCTAAATTAAAAGTAGCAAGTTATTCACTCTTCACCATGTCAGCCTAATTTAATTCCTACATTGAAATTATGTTGAATTTTTTTAATCTTTTTTTTTCCTTTGTGGGTTTATTTATTTTTTGTTTCTCTACTACTAAAATATAAACTCCATGAGAAAAAGAATTCTTTTCAATACCTAGAGTAGAGTCTGGCACATGTAAACTTTCAAAAAATACCATTGAATGAATAGTTGTTATAATTTTTTTACCCCTTGAAACAGAATACTATGATGTCAGAGGATAAGGTCCTGAAATATATTAGTTGTTTCAATTTTATAAATGGTTATTGAATACCTTTATAAACATGGCATTTTGATATTTTTAGTTTTTCAATTTCAGTTAGTAAAATTGAGCTTGAAAAAAATGATTTCATAGATATTCTTTTATATTGGAGTAACCAGCAGATATTGCCATAGTATCAATACCTGAAAAGTACATTTTCCACTGGGTCGTTACTATTAATTTTTCCAAATTAGCTACTGACGAAGAAATAAGCTTTTAGCAAATTTTACTTCTTTTAGACAACAAATTCCTAAAGGTCGTAGTTGATATATTCTACAGTGTTCAGTTAACTTGTCAAGAATACAAAGTACATTCTGATTTGCTTTTTCTTGATAATTCTAATGCAGTTAGGCATAATGCATAAATATGTAATAGTATGCTTATGAAAGAAGTTGATGGGTTGGATGGAACTGAAAACTTAAATTTTCTCTGCAGGCAGTATTTTTCATAAATATTTCCTACACACATGACCTCCTCTATTTGAAAACTTTGGTGAAATTCTTGCCTACAGTTTTATAGATTTTGGTACTAATGACCTCCTTAAAATGTTTTGGAATTTTTAGATACTTTTCAGTCTTGGAACTACCATTACAAGTTGTTACTATCTTCGACATTCATCAGTTTGTTTTAGGATTTTTTTAAGTTATAGTTTAGATTTGCAATAACCCACATAGTCTTTTGTGTCATTTTGTCATGTTAAATAGTTTTATTTACATATAATCATTAAGTATTTTGTTATTTCTTTCAACTGATACCTTCAGATTTTTCTCCAATATTAATTTTATTTATTTTTAATCATTTTTAACTTTATATTCACTTTGTTATTCTGTTAGTTATCATACCGTCTCATTTTTGTTTGGTTGTTCAGCCCCTTTAAACATAAGAGAGATCCATTCTCTCTCTCTTTTCTTCTTTTTCCTCACCTCTCATATCTAACTCATTGACAAAACCTATAGGTTTTATTTTTAAATCTATTCGCTTTTCCTTTCCTCCAACACTATCTCTGGGACAGCTGAATAAAATGTTGATGGACTCCCTTCTTCTCATTTAAGTAGTCTATAAGATACATTTCCTCACTCCTGTGTGATTGAAAAAAGCAAACCCTATCCTGCTACTAACATGCTTCATGCTCAGAAATAACATGTCACTGCTTAGTTCAGACTCCTTACTGAGACCTTCAGGGACTACGAGACTGACTCCTCCAATTTCTCCAACATTGGCTTACTTTCTATCTTCTGATATGCCAAGGTCATATTCAAGTTAGGGTCTTTCAGTTCCCTCTGCTTTGCCCTGATCTAGCTGGCTGCCTTCTCAGAATTAGGTTACAACTCACATATTATCTCTTTAGAAATCCCAGTTTTTAACTAACTCCATCTAAAATATTCTCCTGCATTGTCTATCTATGTAATAGACAACTCTTCACCCTTACTCATTTCTAACTAGATCTTAAGTTTGTATACCCTCCTTATATAGCCACATGTTTCATAGGATGTGAGCTTTAGCCCTATTAGTCTAAATCTCTGTAAATCTAATCCAGAAGTTTTCAACCAATGGCAGAGTCTCACACAGAGACATAGAGAGATGTGAAGGTTGGCACTGTTGCAGCTATATTATGCCTAGGAAGGTGAAAGACTGGGATAAAAGCCAGCCACCATCAGGATGTCAGAAAAGACAGAGAGAACCAGAATCTAAATAATATTGTTGAGTAAATTAACACACTACATTAACTTTAGCCTGTTGTTGTTGTTGTTGTTTATTACTATTATTATTATTATTATTAGTTTAATTTAGCTTCAGGTATACAGTACAATGGATAGACATTTATATAATTTACAAAGTGATCACCTCATTACTCTAGCACCCATTTGACACTACATACAACTATTATAGTAATATTTACTATATACCTTATGCTATACTCTAAATCCCTATGACTCTTGTAATGACTAATTTGCACATCATCCCTTCACCTTTTTCACCCAGTCCCCCAAACCTCTCCCTTCTGGTAATCAACAATTTGTTCTCTGAGAGTTTGTTTTCATTTAGTTTGTTTCTTTTGTTCCTTCAATTCTACATGTAAGTAAAATCAAATGATATTTATCCTTCTCTAACTTATTTCACTTAGCATAATACCCTCTAGGTCCATCCATGTCATTGAAAATGGTAAGTATTCATTTTTTTTAATGGCTGAGTAATATTCCATTGTATATATGAACCATAACTTCTTTATCCAATTGTCTATTGATAGGCACTGGGTTCTTCCTTATCTTGGCTATTGTGAATAATGCTGCCGTGAACATAGGGGTGCATAGATCTTTATGAACTAGTGTTTTGGTTTTCTTTGGATAAATACCCAGAAGAGCAGTTGCTGGGTCAAAAGGTATTCCTATTTTTAATTTTTTGAAGAATCTCCAAACCATTTGCCATAGTGGCTGCACCATTTTGCAATCCCTCCAGTAATGTACAAGGGTTCCCTTTTCTCCACATCCTCACCAAATTTGTTGCTTTTTGATTTATTGACGATAGCCAATCTGACAGGCATAAGGTGATATCTCATTGTAGTTTTAATTTGCATTTCTCTGCTGATTAGTGAACTTGAGCATTCTTTTCATATGTCTATTGGCCATCTGTATGTCCTCTTTGGAGAAATACTTATTCAAGTCTTCAGCCCATTTTTTAATTAGATGTTTGTTTTTTTGTTGTTGTTGAGTTGTATAAGTCTTTTAAAAATTTTGGATATTAACCCCTTGTCAGATATATGGTAGGCAAAATCTTCTCCCATTTATTAGGTTGTCTTTTCATTTGTTAATATAGTTTCCTTTGCTGTGCAAAAAGTTTTTAGTTTGATGTAGTACTTTTTCATTTGTTTCCTTTTTCTTTTGTTTCCCTTGTCCGAGGAGATATATCTAGTCTTTTTTTTTTTTTTTAAATGTAAGATAATAAACCTTACTCTTATTCAAGGCATTTTAAAGTTGAGTTTCATGTTAATTACAGAACAAAGTAGCTTAATATATTTTCTAGTTTGTTAACCTGTCCAGTTTTCTTAGTACAGACAATACAATCTGAAATTACCTTGCTTATTTATGCATTTTTTAAAATTTCTTTTTTTGCTTTTTAAGAAAAAGAACATTGTCTGTTTTATATTCATTTCTTACCCAGTGCATAAAATGTCACTTGGCACATAGTAGACACTGAGTGAATATGTAAAAATATATGATGAATATATTCCATCTGTCAAATTTATTTTCTTAATATCTAAAGGTAAACTTCTCTATGCTCATTTATTATGCTAGCTTTATTTTATTAGCTCCTTTTAAGAATACTTCAATATTCTCTATCAAAAGTTTCATTTCTACAGTTTATACTCTGCCAATTCATCTTCCACATTGCTACTAGAGCAGAAATCTGTCTGTAGTGCCTAATTGCCTCCCATGGCAAAGTCATACTCCATTGCATGGTAGACATCAAGCCACCACCTGCTTATTCAGCTTGTCTGTTTTCAATCTGTACTGTAGTCATACCTAAGATCTCCAATCTCTTCCAATAAACCATGTGTAGTTGGCAGTATTCTAAGCTGGTTCACAGAATTCTTACCTCCCAGAATGTACACTTTGTATAGTAAGTACCTCCCTTTCCGTGTGGAACTTGACTCAATAAGTGAGCCCTTTTAAAAGAGGATATGGATGTCAGAGGTTGAAGAATTAAAAGATATTGAAAGGTGCAGCAAATGTCCTCCTGGCCATAAGGAACTGAATTCAGCCAACAATCTGAATAAATTTAGAAGCAGACCCAACACTCCAGAGAAGAATCCTATCCAGGCAAATATTTCAATTGCAGCTTTGTGAGATGCTAAGACAACACCTCCAAATTCTGACCTACACAACTGTGAGATAATATATAGGTGGTTTTTGAGCTGACAAGTTCGTGGTGATTATTGTCAGTGCCAAGGTGATCGAGAAGGGAAGGTTCGATGGTGAGATGCCTAGTTGGAAGAATACACAAGAGGCCAACATGAGAATGAAATGGCAGGCACCAACTTTATTTCGCAGAGCACACTTCTGTTTCTAGAAGTGCAGTTCTATTGTGGGGAGCACAGTATTGCTTGTACTTCTCCTGCTCCACTTCTTGTGCTTCCCTTCTGCTCTCCGGGGGAATGCATGGTTCCACACATATCAGAGTACAATAGTGGTATTCAGCCGCATGTGCGTGATACAATAAGCTGAAGTATGTTTACATATTTTAGTCGCAGGCGCCCTACTACACTAATGTAACATTCTAAATCCGGGGTCCTATTCCTAGCCGTGAGCCTGGATCACAGCCAGACCTGAGACCCGCCAGGCCTGGGACCCACAGTTATACAGCAATAAAACACCATTACATCATGCTTTCTTAATTCTCCTTATCTTTCACTCGTTGTTCCCTCTAATTTCAGTTCATGCCTAGTAGATACTTCCCATCCTTCAAGATTCAGCTCATTCATTTTCTTTTTCAGGACTCCTTCCTCTGCAAAATACTTTTCTCCCAACTCTAGCTAGTTTGTTTCACCATGCTTTATTCTCCCTCTCAATGGTGTTCATTGTTCTAACATTTCTCCTTTCATTTGTCTATTATATTAGGATAGTAGTGTTCTCACTTTGGACTGAAGCTATACTTGTCTTGGCAAGATCAATGTCATACTGGAACCAGGTTTTCAGGAGTCTGCTGATAAAAGTGTATCCCAAGTATTCTGAAGATATTTGATTCAGAAATGCATCAGGTTTTTGTAAGGGTATAACATTGGTGTTACTATAACTCAGATTTCTCCCCATATTAACCCTCAATAAACTAATGACTAAGTCCAATGGATATAGAAGGTAAAAACAAAACAAAATTTTAATAATTGACTTGTGGTATACAATGACATAATAATGGCACCTCTATTGCCTTGGCCTCCTCTTTCTGAAATTATTCCAAAACAATAAGAATTGTAAGAAATAGTCGAGAAACTCAACTCCATCTTTGGTGAAACTAGAAATTATCTGTAACTCTAAAAAAAAAAAAAATACATGAAGAATGCCTGCTATGAAAAAAAATTTCTTAATATGACTAAGAGACCCAAAATGCAACTTGAATTATTAAAAAAGAATACTTTATGATTGCATAGAAAGACTTGATATTCGAAGAATCTCAATCCTAAATCAATGTGCAATTTGTGATGCCTGCAGTCTACCAATAGGATATTTTTCATTAGTGCTAGATGAGCTAATTAAAAAATTCTTATGGATAAATGAATATTAAAGATTACCTAGGAAATTTTTGAAAAGAGTAATCAGATAGACTTGACTACCTGAGGATTTTCAAGTATATTATGAAATATTATACATGTTAATAATTAAAGTAGCATAGTATTGATTCATAACTAGAACAATGGTAAACAAAAAAGAGTCCAGATATAACGCAAATATGTATGGGAATTTATTACACAATAAAAGTGGAATTTTATATCAGTGGAGAAAATGTAAGTAATTAATCATGGTGTTGGGCAATTGGTTGGGCACATTAAACAATTTATACCACAACCTCATTTCTTGTAACATAATCAATTGCAATTGAAGTAAATAATTAAATTAGGAAGATGAAAGAAGAGGAGAGAAAGAAAAAGAGGAAACTATAAAATTGTTAGAAGAAAATTTGATTTTTTATGTATTTAAAAAATAACTTTGAAATGGGTAAGACCTCTATAAATATAAACAAAAATTACAAAAATTGAGACCACCTCTGTCAGCATAATTTAACTGTTTGCTCCATAAAATTCTTGCCCAGAAAAATAAGCATTAAAAGCAATAAATGACTTCTCTGTTTGTTTTAGGAAATTCTTGCAAATCAATTTATCTGGGCAAACAGTTTGTTCACCTGGGTAAATAGCTCACTTATCAGGACAATAATTGGCTCACCAAGAATTGCTTCAATATCCTTGCTTTGCTGTGTCCACCAATCTACATCATTGTGTCATGAACTTTGCTCAATTCCAACCAGTTCTCCACCTTGAAAGACACAATGTCAAACCATTTGAGTGTAGACTCATAAACCCTTTAAAAATCATTTCCTAACATCCTCTTTTTGAAACACTACTAAGATTCTCTCAAGGTAATGTTTTTCCTTGCTACAGTAAGTTTATTAAATTCAGATTTGCTTGATCAAAAGGGTTTCCTGGCAGTCCATTGTAGATATTTGATGACTCAAAGTAATTAAAAAACTTCATATGGAAGACAATATACAAAGTAAAAAAAAAAAATAAAGTGGGAAGTTTTGATATGATAAATGATAGTATTGAATATGAATCATAGATAAAATTCTATTTATCTAAATATTTCAAAGCCCTAATTAATGGGGAAAAGATGCAAAAGGGTTACTAATATAAAAAAAAAATCACATCAAATGAAATCAAAGTGGTTTTAAAATACATGAAAAAAGCACAATATAAATTATATTACCGGAAATGTATATTAAAACTATGAAGAAATTCTGTTTTTTAACTTTCAAATTGAGTCTGTGAAAGGAGGCTCCTTCTGTCCAAAGGTCAAAAAGTAGTATAAATTAGGTGGAACATTGTTGTGCAGTTTATTTGGATGCAACTTCTATGGAGTGCAACGTGGGAATATTTATTACAATTTTAAATGATCAGGGAATTCTACTGCCAGAAATTTACGCTTCATTGATTTTCATAAGTGAAAAAATATATATAGGGTTATTCATTTTGGTGATTTCTGGAAAGAGCGAAGGATTAAAACATTTAAAATATTTATTATTATGGTATAATTTTTAAAAGGACATTTGAAGGCAACTATTGTAAATAATAAGATATGTACTAATGTCCGTTATGTTAAGTTTTAAAAATTATTGAACAGAAGTATGATTTTTATGCTATGATTCTAGTGAGAAAATATATAAATAAGCTCTTTTGAACTCTTTGTCCACAAGTGTGCTTTTATTAATTATTAACTATTTCCTCACCTCAATAAAATTGAAGAAAGGAGCTTGTTTCACTAAAAACTCTACTGCTTTAGAGTTAATGTAATAAATACACTTAAAGGGAACAAGAGGTCCTTTCTCCACTTCTTCTGGGGAGAACATGGGACACAGGCACATTGAGTCTGTGAAAGGAAGCTCCTTCTGTCCAGCACATTTGCAGCAGGGGGTAAGTGCCCCACAGCAACAGCAGTAGTGCCCAGATGGAGGCTGGCGGACTAATGCTGGAAGCACTGGCAGGGTGACTACATGCAGGCAGCAAAAACTTGCCAGTGGTTGCAACAAAAGACAATCCAGCAGGAAAATGATAAGAAGGTGAATTCACCTTGATACTGTTAAGATTGTTTATGAGTATGTGTGAAATCTCTCTACAACTCTACCCCCAGGTAACTCCTGAAACTGGGGGAGACTTGGCAGAAAACTGGAGGTTTTACAAAAGCAAGTTAGAATGTAGAATTAAGATGTAGCTTGTGCTACTCAAATTACTGTGGTCAGAGGACAGAAAATCGTGGGAGGATACGTAAACTAAAAATTTTTTTTTCCTAGTAGTTTTTAACAAAAATGTATATCGAAATTACCTAGAAGCTTATGCCTAGGGTCAAATCTTTAGATATTAACAAATTTTAATGCAATTAATTAAAATGACTCCTATAAGCAAAAGGAACATCAAATAAACTTAAGGATATTCTTACTTGTAATCCAAATGCTTAGGATTGAGTTTCAAAGGAGTGTTTCTGAATAACACTCCTTCAATGAGCAAGGAATGATTAGCAGGGAGGTGATAGAAAGCAGGTGGCATTTGAATATTTCATCAGTTCCCTCACTTCTGCCTGCTTATTCAACTTTATTTTACTTTCATCTTTACTGTTCTATCCACCACAATACTCCTTGCTTCGGTCATACTATCGAGTTCTTGTTCAAAGTCCTTTTTCCCTAGTCAGCTGCAGGGAGGGTAGCTGGCAGGAGCCACTGGACCCCTCTTCCCAGTTCTGCCCATGGCCTGAGGACCAGGTCAAGGCACTGGAAGCATCTTTTCAAAGCAGCCCAGCTCCGCAAGAAGCAGCACATTCCTCCACTGCCTTCACCCATTCCTTCATTTTTTCACACTTCAAGTCTGCATAATATTAGGGCTTAAAACAACCAGTACCCTAGGAAGATTATTATTACTTAGGAAAATCAAACAATAAGCAACTTAAAATTAATTCTCTATCAGGTAAACATTATATTAAGGTTGAAGCATAACATAAAGAATTATATGTAGTGATGATTTCAGCTTATAGTTAATTTTCTTTTTCTAAATTCCTTTACTACTCTTGTAATTAAGGGCAGAGAAATGCTTTTAACTTTTTATTGTTTTATAGTCACTCAATATATATGTGTGATTGTATTTTAAGTGCCAATTTTCTGTGGAAACCTGAAAACCTTTTGAACTAACAAGATTAAATTTTTCTATCAAAGCAGATTATATTGGAAAAAAATGATTTGTACAGAAGTAAGAGGAGAATAATGCTTCTTACTGATAAATTCTGTTCTAAGCAATGCTTTATTAAGTGGTCTCCATTCATCAAAGACATTACACTAACTATGGACTGCTGTCCTGACTTGAAACACATATTCCCCTATGTTGGGTGAATAGTGTCCCTCCAAATTCAAGCCCACCTGGAACCTCAGAATGTGATTTTATTTGGAAATAAGAAGGCCATGTGAAAACATGTTAGGAAGAAAGTCATGTGACGATGGAGGCAGACTTGGGAGTGGTGCGTCTAAAAACCAAGGAACCCAAAGGATTGCCAGTAACCATCATTGCCAGAAGAAGCTAAGAGAGAGGCATGAGACATGCTTTCCCTCAGAGCTTCCAGAAGAACTGAAACTTACCAGCATCTTGAATTCAGAATCCTAGCACCCAGAACTGTGAGAGAATAAATTTCTGTTGTCTTAAGCAACCAAGTTTGTGGTACTTTGTTATGGCAGCCCTAGGAAATTATTATACCCTCTCAAAGAAAATATGCAATATAAGCACATTTTATATTTATTTAAATTTACTGTAATGCCATGTTCTTTGCCTCTGCTGACTAACATGATTGAAGGCTAAAATTTATTGAACATTTTTTAATTTCTAGGCATCATACATTAATACTCCAGATAACTATTGTGTAATAGACATTATTATCCCTAGTTTACAGACTAAGATATTGTAATATGTATGGGGGTGAGGGGTCTTATAGAATTAAGTAGATGAGTCAGTATTTAAATTCATTTCTGTTTAACTCCAGTATTTATAGTCTACCTATTAATTTATAAGGAGAGAAAAATGAATTAGTCTAACGTATAACAAGATTTTAAATCACACTGAGCAAAGAAAAGAGCACTTGCCCTTTATCAGTGTGCGATCTCTGTATTTAATTTTCTTCTCCAACCCTGCAAGATGTTGTGCAATGTGTCATCAATCAGAATGAGCTTACAAATTCATTTAGAAGCACAAGCACATTCAAGTGTGCCATATAGTCAATTCCTTTTTCAATGAGAGTTCCCTCTGATACCGCAAAGCTTTTATGTTAAAGTGAGCCTAAGGACAAGACCATTACTTCAAATATTGACCAAAATTGCAAACAAGAGCAATAGGGAGGTTCTCCTAAAAATGTTCTTATAAAGTGGAAACAGTTGAACAAATAAATGCATTACTATCTTTTTTAAAGTAAAGTTTGCCTTTTACTCTATATTAGTTCATGTCTGTGATCCTTAATGATAGACCGATTTATAGCAAAGTAACTATTACCTTTTAAAAGGAGCATCTGTTATAATGATAGGGTCAATGAAAGTGTTGCAACAGTTCATTAAAAGTATAATAAAGTGTTTGGGTTGAGAAGAGAGAATGTGTGGCTCATCTCAAACTTAAGTTGCATCCAACACAGGGATTCAAATCTACTAGCTACGTCAGGGGGATTCATATGGCAGAGGACTGGAGAGGCTTTTGAGAGAGAATTTATTTTAAGGGGTGATGTGGACTTCAGAGAATGGGCCTCTTCCATTAACAAAACTTTAGATATAAAAAAGGAGATGTATTAGTTTGCTAAGGCTGCCATTACAAAATAACACAGACTAGGTGGCTTACACAACAGAAATTTATTTTCTCACAGTTCTGGAAGCTGGAAATGTGAGAGTAAGGTGCCAGCAAGATTAATTTTTTTCTAAGGCCTTTCTTTTTGGCTTGTAAATAGCCATCTTCCCCTTCTATCTTCACATAGTTTTTCCTCTGTTCATGTCTGTGTCTAAATTACCTCTTCTTAAAAGGACATCCATAGATTAGAATAGAACTCACCCTAGTGACCTCATTTTAACTAAATATCTCTTTAAAGGGCTTTTCTTCAAATATAGTCACATCTGAGGTACTTAGGGTTAGATTTACACCATATGTCTGGGGTATATAATTCAGCTCATAATAGGAGAGATAATTATTAATACAATATTATATTTGTCAAAAAATTAGTCCCTGACCCAGATATCCATAGATTTATGTCTAATTCCTCTGGAGATTTTAAGAGATGTGGACTCTGAGGCACTATAATAACCCTGTGATAAAACATAACAGCCAAAGTGAGAGATGCATTCTTCACGCCTACATTGAAGATAGTGCCCATGGAGAATCCTCTGGGTTCAGAGTATTGAAGATGCTTAAGGAATAAAAATTTCCACCAACACTAGCAAGAACTTAGCTCCCAACTATTTTTCATTGTACTTATTCTTAAACACAGTTGATCTCAATTCAATCATGTTGTCCCTGCATTTTGTTCCATGATTAATAGTTCATTTTCCTTATACCTTTCAAAAATTTGAACAATGAAAATTCTCTAAAAAAACAAGCAAAAACGTGACTTTGCCTGACCATCCTCAATTTTTTTTGCTAAGTCTTTAAGTTTCTTGCTCTCTGTAAAATAGACGTGTTCTGTTCCTATATTTTCATATTTTAATGAAAGGCTTGAGCTAATGATTTTTTTCTTCTACAAGAGCCACATTTGTTTTCTGAGATATCCATCTCAGCAGGGATTGAAGTTCCTGGCAGAGGAAGAGGCAGCAATAATGCCCAGCAAAAGGCGGCAGTGCCAGCAGCAGCAGTAGAGATTAGTACAAGTGATGCCAATGCTGGATGGAAACAGTTCAGCCATGGGTGACAGAGTGAAAGTCAAAGTGCCTTCCTACCGTTTCCAAAAAGAGTGGTCTTGGCAACAGACATCCTTGTGGGAAGCTGAATATGGAGATGAAAAGAGAAAAGGATCCATGTGGTTATAAGACTTACCTATGAGTATATATAAAGGAGCCTTTTGATATATACATGTTTTAGGACTGAAGTTTCATTGACAGTAAGAGGAAGGGACAGGAAGAGCTGAGATAAATGGGTCACTTTTAGTGATGTGACAACAGCTTTGTATCATTTTGTGAAAGATGCTTCCTAGAGTTGTATTCTAGGGAAGCTATTCTATAGAATGCTTTATTCTACCATATGCTTCAGTCATACTGTATTCTTCAGAAATAGCCCTGCCTGGGATAGTGTAGCTGTTCATGTCTATGAAATAAGACCCAATACTAAGTTTTAATTTAGCTTGCCCTTAAGAAACATCTTAGATGTACACATTAATGAATTTTCACATGTATAATTATCTTTTTATCTTTGTATACTCACAATTCCTATTAAGTAAATGGTATGTTGTTCATATCTAATAGAGCAGGAAATTTAGGAGTTATTTTACTATTTCTACCTCAACATATTTTAATAGTACTATTCCTAGCACTAGCACATAATAAGTGCTCAATAAATATTTGATAACTGTAATAAAATAGATGTTTAGATCTTCACAGATCTGATAACTCTATTCATGGTCAGCCACTCCAGTAAGAAGACTAGATAGTTGCCTGTGCTTTCAAATTCATGAAGATAAGAAAACCCCTTGGGGCCCCAAAACATCTGATGGCCAAGTAAAGATAATAGTTAACTTAGTACCACATTCAATTTCAAATAAATGATTTTTTTCTTAGAAGACATAAAGGAGTAGGAGGCAGAATTAGAAAATAACTTCATCTGAAGACAAAAATCCATTCCTTTATTCAACAAATATGTATTGAGCATTTATTATATGCCAGATACTGTTATTGGTCATAATTGGTTCTTGCATACATTCATGAAAAAAATCACTGACATCCAGGCAATGACCTCATGTCTTGAACCAGTGGAGAGATTTGTCTCATCTGGACAATACAATCTCCTAATTGATTAGGGAAAATGATATTTTGTTACCAAATAAGTGAGATTTAATGTTGGACAGACAAAAACAACAGAACTACATTCCAGCTCTGAAATTAAGTGACTTTTCGCATTGAATTTAAGTGACTTTGAACCAAAGCCAAGTTGCATCTTAGATTCCTAAATCCTAGGCCAGAATTATATATTTGTACTTCACTGTCAGTTTTTATTATAGAGAGTAAATAAGTTCATGAGCTAATTGTTCTTTAAAAAAGTAATAATGTGCTGAATAAATGGCCATTAAACGTGATCCCTAGGCAATAATCTTGAAAGTTCCAGACGTTCTGATTCAATTTGTGCATTAATTCAATCTGAGTGAATGTATTATTAAAATTATTTGGAAAATATGCTATAATAAGTGGATTTTTTATTCAATGAGTTTGATAATGACCACTTGGAGATGATAATAATCTTCTGGGCTAAAGCAACAAGAAATTTCTCTAAAGTAAAGACTGAGAAGTGTTGGGCAATGGTTTCATTTGAATAAGGTTTGAAGTTCTCCCATAAGTCTCTTTATAGTGGTACTACTTAGCCCATTCACTCAGCTCTCTCCAGGCTATGAGTACTATTGAACTTCACGAGGATCAACTCACTGGCGTGGTAGCTCTCTCCCCAATCCTGTGACCTACTTCTCTCTTAGGGGAAATTATTCCTTTTTTTATTGTTTTTCCTAGAAGAACTGTATTCTTTTCTCTTCTAAAAATATATTTCTTCGTATTATGTGGCGAGAGATACTTAGGGCTTACTAAATCCAGATTTGGAAACATCAGCAACCCTAAACCCGATTCTTTTTTCCATAAGGAAAAGGGAAAACTTGATATTTAAAATTTTTATAAAAGTGAGGAGAAATGTTGTGTTCCATCCTTTTAATATAGCAAAGAAAAGAAAAAATAGTTACATTTTCATATTAAAACAGTTTGAAACATTCAGGCAAAATTACATGTTATAATTTTTTAAAAATATAAGAAAATTTTCCATTATAAATTAAGAAGTTTTTAAGAAACACGATGGAAGTTTGACTTTTTTAACATAAATATATCGCTTGCAAAATATTTATATAATCAAAATTCATGAATCTAATGGGAATACTTAAATGAACAATTGATCTTAATATAAATAATTTTGGCAAGCCAGAACTTTGATGAAGTAAGTAATAGAATCTTAAATATATAGAAAAAAGTGACCTTAAAATTGTCAGGTTCCTCCAAAATATTTTACAGGTTAAGAAACTGTTCAGAGTAATGATTTATTCATGTATGTAATTAAAAATATCAATTTTCAAGTATGTAACAGTATATGTATTGATCAAGTTTGCTTCAAGTAGGTAATAATTATATGTTAACTTTTATTAGCTTGTTGAATTTTTCCTATAAATTAATTATTCAAGAGAGTATCACTTTTAAAGTGTATTTTGCTTTTTATAAAAAAAATCATTGTTCTAGAAATTGTTTCCTCCATTATTTTCCAAGAAATCATTCAACAGCCACATTTATGAAAAAAACAAATGCATAAACTCTATATTAAGAGAATGCAGGAGGAGCTAACACTCAAAACCTAAAATGAATGGAATGCATGTCCACAGTTGTAGATTTTCATCAAGAAAAGCATGTAGGTAGAACTAAATAAAAGATAGTTCTAACAGATAATGCCACCTCTGCATATCAGGAGGTCCAGCAAAATTATTCTTTGAAAATAAAGCAAAATATTTAAGGCAAGATGAAAAACTATCTTCACTACAACAATAGCATCAAGAGGAGAAAGAACTAAATGAGAAATTATATATATATATAACTATAATCAGAGAAAACGATTTGCTCTGTCTGTGAGGATGGAAGAAAAAAAAATTCTGCATGGAGAGTTAGGGGAAGAACTACACTGTTGCCTATTATCATTGACAAAGAGTAGAACCTCAAAAAACTCAAATTCAAAATCCTGGATCATAGGGAAATCTCCACTTATTCTAAAACACATTCACTTCTATACCATCCGAAATATGAACTTCCTATAGAAAAGGAGTACAGAAAAATGACTGGGAGAAGGAATAAGAATTAAACAAAACAACAAAAAATAGAATTTAACAATACTTATTATAAGATAGTGTCACTATTGGACAGGCAAAGCATATTATGCCTAAATATTTCTGCTTGCGTTGTAATAATTGAATAAGAATTATTGCCACCCAGTAATAATACCTGAATATAAATAAGGCTGGGGTAGAGAAAACACAAGGTAAGCTTGAAACTAAATTCCCACCCAGTAATAATACCTGAATATAAATAAATAAATAAATAAATAAATAAATAAATAAATAAATAAAGTGAAAATCTACTTGATATTAGAGCGATAACATGAGAGTAAAGAACAATTGGGCCATTCTTCTGGGAAGAATGGAGTTCCAGAAGTGTATTAGGAGCCCTTTTTCTCCAAAAGGGAATTTGGGAATTCTAGATATAGTGGCCAAGGTATTGAAGAGCACATTTTAACAGCTTTTTGTTGCCACAGGGGCAAGACAAGGGGTTTAGAACACATCAGGTGGGACACCAAGTGAACAACCCTTACTTTGTGCATAAACCTCCGAGGGTACTAATTTAGGATTAATGATAAACTTGTCAACTAGAACTACTTTTCAATTTCAAATTACCTCAATCCCCAAAATTTCATTATAATGATCCTAAACTGATAGTGACTCAAGCACCAAGGGGGAAAATTATATCTCTTTAGAGAAACATTATTTCATCATAGTTCTAAAATTATTTATACAAACAATTTTTCCAAGTACAACACTGAGTACACAATAAAAATAATTAGATAAACAATGAGATAAAACATAAACAAAAATCAGCAAAAACAACAGATTATAAAAAGAGACCTACAAATAATGACATTATCAAAGACAGTCATAAAAAAAGATTGATAATTCTAGCAGAGAACAGGAAATTATACAAAAGACACAATTGAAATTTTAGAACTGAAAAAAATATAATATAGGAAATAAAGAACTTAATCAACAGGTTGAAATTATTAGAAACAGCTAAGGAAAAAAAATAACTGAAAATAGATTAAAAGAGAATATTTAGAATAGATCACAAAGAAACAAATAGTATAAAATATAAAAGAGAGATGAAAATATATGAAGTATAAGTGCCAAAAATAAATGCCTGACAAATTTCAAGTAAGGTCAATAAAAATAAAGTTCTGCCTATATGCATTATAGTAAAATCCTAAGAAAAATACTAGAAAGTGAAATTCAGAAAAATATAAAAAGTGTACATAAGTAATTGTATTTATTACAAAGAGAGATGAGTTGTAATATTTAAATATCAACAATTGTTATTCATCATATTAACATTAAGAAAATTATCTCTATTTATTCAGAAAAATCCTTTTAATAAAATTCAGTATTCATTCAAGATAAAAACTCTTTGCAAATAAAAAATGAATGAATGATAATTTTCTTATTTTGAGAAAATATATTTATGACTATCTAAAATGTGAAATCTTAAACGCTTTCTTTGAAATTAGAAACAAGGCAAGGCTACTTCCTATTATCCTGCTATTTGTCACTATGCTAAGAGTTCTCACCTGTGTCATAAGGCAAAGAAAATAAATAATTGCTAAAGGAATTGGAAATTAAGAAAGACTGTCACTATTTGAGATGGCAAAATTTTTATATGGGGAAACAAACCAAAGAAAATTTTTTTAAAATAGAATTTTTGTATATCAGCTTTTATAGACTGAATGATGTCTATAAAACCCTGATGTGATTGTATCTGGAGAGAGGCCCGTTAAAGAGGTAACTAAGGTTAAATTTGGTCATAAAGATGGGACCTAATCCAGTATGACTAATGACCTTATAAGAAGAGGAAGAAACACCAGGGACATACACACACAGAGGAAAGGTCACGTGAAGGCAAGAGAGCAGGCAACCATCTGCAAGCCAAGAAGGGAGGCCTGAGAGAAAGCCAAACCTGTAGACAGCTGGATCTTGGACTTCCAGCCTCCGCAACTGTGAGAAAATAAATTTTTGCTGTTTAAGCCACCCAGTGTGTGGCATTTTGTTATGGCAGACAAACCAATACATCAGCCAAAAAAATCTTTAGAACATGGCATTTAAAAATATATATTTATAATGGCATTAAAAATACTTGGATATAAATCTAACATTAAATGGAAAAAATATCTATCTTAGACAGTTTCCTTCCAGAAATTGACCATGAGGGAAGAATTTATATCTGAAATCATATGCAAAAAAATAAAAATAAAAACCATTGAACTGGATTGTCTTCGTGAAAGAAAATTGGAAGCATGGGAGTTAAAAGTATGGGGAGAATTTCTCTACATATCTCACTTTTATACTTTTCGTTTTTTTAAATTATGTGAATATATTACTCCTTCAGAAACTTGGCTTTAGTGATCTGATTCTTTTCAATAAAATTGAGGAAAAATTGATTTATAAGAATTTTTTGATAATATAAAGTATGTCAGGCTTTCTTTAACAATAATTTAGTGAAACAGAGATGAAAGAAGCCACCACCAAAGTTATTTTGTTGTCTTCAAAAATTATCTTCCAAGTCACTATTAACATTTCTTATACTGTCAGTGTCACTTAAAATATTCTGGGTCATTTATTTTTTATTAACAAATAAATCAGAATTCCTTAGTTTATATCCACATTTCTCTCTCATATATAGATTTATGTTTGAATGAAGGCTGCTTGATTCTTTGAACTTACAAATTTTTATTCTCAGAAGAAAATGACATTTTTATGATTAATATGGTGTAGGACAAAATTTTTCTCCATTTCTATTTCTATTTTCTTTTAGAAAAAAAAAAGAATTTATATGCAAGTATCATTACAAAGAATATATTTGGCAGGAAGTTAAAAAAATCTACAGGTTAAATTCAGCATGAAATAAATAATTATTTAATAATAAAATGTTGCTAATTTCTCTTCAAATTTGTCTACTGGCATATTTATTGGTACCAGGGTTGACCTTTTCAGAAGATATTGGTTCAGTTTGCACTCGAGACTATATTGTATGTTGCAAATACAAAGGGGGGAAAACATTATTCCTTCTAGAAAGAAATTTATAGATTAGTAGGGATAGCAGACAGTTCAAACCATGATTACAGTTTAATGTGTTTCATTAACATGTGTATTGATGCTCTGTGATTGTAAAAGGCTGAGAATAGGAGCTTAAATTATTTACATTATTCTTGAACAATAGGAACAGTTTCCAAGGAGAAACAATTCTTGTTATTAAATTTGAAGGTTGAATGAGATATTTGCACTTTCCTCACCTAGAAAGGCTCTCCCTTTCTTGATGATTTTTTTAATTGCTGTGAAAATGTTTCTCATTACATCTGTTATACTTCTAATCATATCTGATACTGTGACAAAACTGAATATTTCTTTCATGAAATTCTTTCCTTTGATATTAATTTTCTTTCTAGTCTCTTATGGTACCCATAAATTTCCTACATTTTTTTTCTTCTTTTTTAAAATGTTACTCTTTTAAAGACATTGTCTACTGTTCAAATTGTTTCTCTCCAACAACTGTTAAGTAACATAGGCTACTGAATAAGACATTCATTATTATATGAACATAAGGACTTTACTGAGCCACATTGTTTTTGTTTTTTTTTTCTTTTCTCTCTTACGGAGAAATATTTTAACATTTAATGGAAATGTTAATGAACTAAAAGTAATGGAAATAGTGTAATGAACTCTCATAAATATATTGCTATCCCCAAATCATCAACATCTGACTGATTCTGCCCCATACATACCCGCTTCATACCTAATCTTTTTTCCATACTTCTATGTTGCTCAGTTAATCTCAGATATTCTATAATTTAATTAAAAAATATTATAGTATGTATTTTTAAAAAGATAAATTTATTTCATTAAACATTATCACAACTAAATATTGAATATTTTAATAAAATGTTAAGTTTGTAATGTATAGTATTTCACCAATGTTCAAATTTCCATGTCTTATAATTTTTAGTTTGAATAAATTGACATATTCCTACATTTACTATTAATCAGAAACCATAAATAAATCACACATTAATAAATGTAAACACGCATAAGTCACTGCACTTGGGTGAATAAATGCTAAAGTATATAAATTAAAAGTAACGCATAAGTTGTTTTCTCAGTTATTAAAATATATAGAATCTATTTCCATAAAAAAATTATTTATTTTACTTGGCTTGTGTCGTTTTTTTCTGTAATCTTCTAAATTCAGAACTTTTTTAAAAAAGACAACGTTCTGCTCTCCAGCTAACAAAACATACTATACTTATTATTTTTAATTATGCTTAAGTAGAAAATTCACAATTTGAATTAAAAATATATGGCAATGAAAGATTCCCATTTTTCATTTCTACTTTTCAAAGACAAGTACAAATTTTAGAACTCAACTATTTAGTATTTAAAGTTTGTTTATATGTTACGAGCCAGTTACAGAATCATTATTTTACTGAGAAATAATAACCTTCTATGTGAATGGGTTTCAGATACTTTTTGTTCATTATTCTAAAAATTGCCATTTGTTTACTATGCAATATACTGTGAACATCATATAATAATTAAAAGAAACTGGATATTTTATAAGCAAAATTATTCCTTGTATTTGCACATTGGATGAGCAATTTATAAATTTTTCCTAATTGTTCTTCAATAGAAACAAAACTGCAGATGTGAATTTACTTCATATTAATTCACTACTCTTACTTAAATTCTTGGTAATGTTGAATGTTTTAATTCATTTACATTTAATGTTATAAGTTAGTTGACTTTAAATCTACCCTGTTTCAATGATTTCTATTTGTCCCATTCTTTTTTTCTTTTTGTTTTTCTCTTCTTACCTTTTTTGAATAGAGGTTTTTTAATTTGTTTCTTTTTTGTGTCTGACTTTTACTCTTTTATTGGTTTTAGCAGCACTTTATTTTATATTTTGTGGAGGGATTAAAATATTTATTCTTAAATTGTCACCATCTACTACTTTATATTAATATGTCACTATATTACTTAATATAAAAAAATTAATATAGTATAATTTATTTACTTCTCCTATCCTTTGTGCTATAGTCATACAATTTATTTCTATGTATTTATTTTCTCCACAATATGATGTTATTATTTTTGCAATTTAGTTTATATTAAACAAAGAAATCAGGTAAAAATCTTTTATTCATTTTAAATATTTACCATTTCTAGCATTCTTAATTACTTTTTATATTTTAAGTTTACAGCTATAGAACTTCCTTTGAGCACGGATATTCTTTAACATTTCTTGTATTTGAAGTCTGCCAATTACTAATTTACTCAGTTTTTGTTTATCTAAAGTAACAATTTTTAAATATATTTTTATTGGATATAAAATTCTACATCAAGAGATTTGTTTTTCTTTTAGTACTTTAAAGGTATAGTCCCACTTTTTAAAGCTTTATTATTATTATCTGAGATTTTCTTATTATTGTTCCATTATATGTACTGTGTTTTTTGTTCCCGATTGTGTTTTAAATGTTTGATTTAGCTTTAGTTGAAGAAATAGACTTTGATGTGCCTAATTGTGATGTTCTTTGGACCTGTAAATTGAAAATTTCATCAAGCTTATAAAGTTTTTGGACATTATATCTTTACATATTTTTATTTTCCAATCTCTCTTTCTTTCCTCCTGAAAAACTAATGCGCACATTTAAGACTGGTTAATATTATACTACAGGTTACTGAGAACTTGTTGTTTATTCTTTGTTTTATTTCTCTCTTTTGCTTCAATTTGGATAATTTCCAGTGTCTGTTTTCAAGTTAACTGATTGTTTTTTCTGTAGTGCTTAATTTGTTGTTAAGCCCATGCAAGAAATTTTCATATTAGATTTTAACATTTTTAGTTGTTGAATATTTTCATGGTATCTATCTCTCTGCTTAAATTAAATCTCAATCTGAGTCTTAGAAAGTCATTATATGCATCAAACGTCCTTTGAAAGAAGATATCATTAATTAGAGCTTCTATATTTTTAACAACATATTAATTATTCAATCAGAAAACATTAAGAACATCAAAATAAGAGTCCAAGGAAACCAGAAAGCAAAAGAAAAAATATAATAAAAACATCTATAGGTATGTAAATATAAATTAGGTTCTTAAAAACTTAAAATAGCTATGTTTATTATGTTAAAGAAAATAAATATATAATTTAAATATAAGAAAAAGAAGAAAAATGAATTTTATTAGAAAACTATAAACATTAAAATCAGAAAAAATTCTAGTTTTGTGAAATAAAATATGAAAATTAGGAACTCTGTTGTTACTTCGATTTAATAGAAAATTTCTAGAAGATAACATAGGAACCTTGAGTTTGGCAAAAGAATTTTTAGGTACATACAACACTCAAAATATTATCCGTGAAAAAAACATAATAATTTGGACATATGAGGAAATTTTTTACAAAATAGATCTCTAATAAAGGATTGTATCAAAAATATACAAAGAACTATTAAAAATCAGCAATAAGAATATAGACAAGTCAATCTAAAAAGGGGCAAAATATCATTAAAACTAAAATAATGGATTGTAATTATTATTGCTTAAATGAAATTTGAAATCTGCCATATTTGTTTGTTCTACAGTTCACTACCTATTAGCTGAGATAATGCCAAAAGAGTTATTAAGACTCTGTGGATTTCAATGTCTCTTTTTTAAAAAGTGGTCATAGTAACTACCTCAGAAAATTACTGAGTGAACAGTAAAAGAGATAAATTATATCAGTATTGTTATTTGTTGCTATAAATGATGAGTCAAACCAAAAAGCACTAATGTGAATATTTATTACTCAAGATTCAGTTTTGTTACTAGTAAAAGAATAAAAACTCCAAGGAAAACAGATTACTGTCTCTCCAAAAACAATATTTATGATAAATATTATTTAATTCAATGTAGTGTTCCCAGATCTACCCATTAGTACTGAAAGCCAATGAAAAATTAGTAATTGTATAAAACTGTAATAAAATAATTACCTGCAGCATTTATATGTACTTCAAGAACTATTACTCTCAATTACCCTGTTAACTAATAACCTTATACATAGGTTCTAAGACTTCAACAATTTAATGTAATTATTAGCTCAGAAAATTTGGAATTTTCTGCCTTATATCTATGATCTTTCTCTAACTGGTTTTTAAATTACTGATAAAACTTATAAAAATTATACAGTTTCTGTGGGTCAGCGATGTGGCTTAGCCAAGAACCATTGGCTCGTGGTCTATCATGAGGTTGTTCTCAAGCCATCATTTGTGGCTTTGTAGCTATGTCTCATCTGAAAAATCCATTGAAGGGAGAAAGATCTGCCTCCAAGTCTACTTGTGTAGTTGTTCGCAGGATTTAATCTTATACAAGATAGGATGGTCCACAGATTTGTGATAGAGTATGGTAGCTGATTTTCTACAGGGTAGCAATCCAAGAGAAAATGTGAAAGAGAGAGGATCCAAGATGGAAACCACAGTCTTTTTATAACCTAATATTGGAAGTGACATTCCAACATTTTTTCTACATTTTATTCAATACAGCTAATCTAGCCCACACACAAGAGGAAGGAACTACACAAAAACATGGATACTAGGAAGCAGGGGCCATTGAGGACCATCTTAGAAGCTCTTTACCCTAGTGCTCTCTGTAGCTCCTTAAATAAGACTTGAAATAACATCATACTAACTCATATTAGGATATTATGGGTGTCTTACCAGGACAAAATAAGAAAACGAACATTAGAAACTTCTTTAAATATTATATCCAAGTTCACTGAAATGTTTATAGAGACAAGTAAAAAATTACTGTTGGTAATCTTTAAGAAATAAAAGTAAAATGGGAGCTTCTGGTAGATCATATGTGATACCTTTGTTTCAGAAGAAAAAGTTTGACAGAGTCCCTTTCTCCTCCCCTCCTCTTCCTTCTCAAATGGCACAAGTGCTTTTCATTCAGAAAAACATAGTGATTCAGTTCCGAATAAAAGGGTTCTATTCATATTTTTCATTTAATCACATGGAACATTGAAAAAAATTACTAGATGATTAACGTTTAATAAAATAAATATTTTTACTGCTTGATCAAAGACATTTTTAAATGAAATTGGATTTATGTTATCTTATTTTGTTAGTTGCTATGAAAAATTCAATGATTACTAGAACAGTTAGGGGCCATTACTTTTACTCATACTTAAGTACCTAAAGCTTTATGTACCATTGTTTTTGAACTATGAAAAGGGCAAATAACATCTCAGTATGATTAGGAAGATTATCTCACCCTCGTGATGCCCCTAGAATAGTATTGGACTTGGGTAACTATAGACTACACTTTGAGAAACACTAATTTTTATTTTAAAATTATCAGACTTGAAGATTAATGCAGCTATTGTGACGTTGGATAGAATACATTTTATAAAAGTCGTTGATGACAAAGAAGCTTAGAATATCAGTCTTAGACTGAAAATTTGGACTTTCACGAAACAAATATAACACATCAAGTTGGTCCAAGTTAATTTTTTATGTTTTGGGAGCTATCATAGAATTATTGCCAATTCATTACTGTTGAGAGCATGGAATTCTTGTTTGAATTGTTAAGGAGAGTTATGTAAATTTCTTAATTTTATAATGGTTTGCATGCATACCTTATCTTCATTATGTCACTCAAGGATAGCAATCTAGAAAGCTTTACACCAAGCTATTTATCTTAATTTAGAGATTTTTCAACTTCTATTAAAGTTTTTTACAACTTGTAGTAGAGAATAAACTTGTAGATATAATCTCTAGAGCCATAATTATATTTTCGTAGTTTTTGGTCTTTATTCTGATTTAGTGGGGTCTGAGGAGCCCAACAAAATTGTTCAGCTCCCACAGGATGAGATTTTCCCCTATTCATTAGAAAGCGGAGTAATTTACTTGAGCCATGGAGTGTTCACCTGCAGTGCAATGCATCTAGCTCTGCATTGTAATGTATAAACTTTTTATCTGTGGATAAGAAAAAAGAGAACTTACTTTTCATCATATTATGTTTTATGTATTTGTTTTGATTCTTCTTGATTCTATACATTTAAAAACTAGTAGTTATGTAGTTTTACTGTTATTTCGTAGCTTTTTTCTTAGTTCACCTACTCATAATGAATTAGTTTTTTATCTGTCTTTTTAAAAATATTTAGATGTGAATCAGATCAAACCATCCTTCAGATATGGAGTAGATAAACTTATTAGTAGTCTGAAATCATATTACAAGAGAATACGTGAAGTAAATGACTAAAATTCTCTACAGAGAAAACTAAAGAGAAATACCAGGTTTTTATATAAAAAAAAAAAAATTGGAATATTTTAGATTGTATGCTCTTACAGAGATCATATATGAAACCAGTGGTGGGAATTAAAAGATACAGATTGGGCTTTTCTAATAAACATTATAGTAATGAATGTGTGTGAAAGGAATTATTGTAACCAGTTTATGTTTTAAAAAACACTTTCTATGTGCTTTATGTATATTATCTCATTTAAAATTCTCACAAGTCTAAGAATGTTTTTTATGTCTGACTTTCAAATAGGTCATTGAGATACAGAAAAAAATTACTAATTGCCCAAGAGCAAATACCCAGGAAATGGAGAAGCTAAACTTCAGGCCTGGGCAATCTGACTTCAGACTCCAAAAGCTTAAATTCTATGCTACTCTGAAGGAAAACTTCTCTGGAAGTGACAATGAAACACTGAGAGAATACTAACAAAAGTGTCTCCTTATCCAGAGATACAAAAAATTTAGAAGAATGAATATCCTTTTCCCTTTAAGAAAGCTTCGTGGGAAAAACAAAAAAAGGTTTTAGCCACAGGCAAAGACAGGAAGGGAAATTTCTGTGAAAAGTTTCAGATTAAAGGAGGTTCTCTTTAATAAAGAACAGGGGTTTCAGAGATTTCTGTGCAAGTAGTCAAGAAGAAGCAAAGGTCATTGTAGATGTAAAAATATCAGTTATGTAAGATTTATGAGGATGTGAAATATGGTTAACTGGCCTTGTAGTCTCAGGCTGAGTGGCGATCTGCTGACACCTAGCAGTGTACAGCACCTGCTTAAGAGTTTAGGTAAAATACTGAGGAACTGTGTCCTTGACCCTGAACAGCTCTTCCTCTGGTGACTAGAGAATACCCCTCTTGATAAATTAATAACGCTAATACACTTTGTATGTTTCATTTCCAATTGTTTGTTCACTTATTTGATTTTATTATGTTTCCCTTTTAAAATCCTGCCTTGTTATATTTCTTTTTCAATTATATGAAAGATTAAAGGTAAGTAAAAGAATACAATTAATATACAACATATACTATTCAAAAGTTAAAATAAAGGCTTTATATTTACCTCAAATTATTCACTCTCTTTTTAAAGAAATAATAATTTATAGATAAACACCCTCTATATTCTCTTTATCTCATTTTTTACTATTTCCAGAGAAAAACTACAATTTTTAAATTTGATGAAAATCCAAATCCTATGTTTATATTAACACTATATAAGACTACTAAATACTTTATTAAAATAATAATTCATTAATATTTTGCATATATTTATGAGTACTTTTACTTTATATCAAATAGAAAAATTAATGAGATAAATACTATAATAAATCATGGTTTAAAATTTAAATTAAGTAAAAGAGCTCTAGGGAGAAAATTATAAAACATAACTGAAAGTCATCAAAGAAGATACGAATAAATGAAAAGATATTCATGTTTGTGAATATTAAGGTTTAATATTGAAAATGTTAAATTTCCCCTAATTAAAGTATAAAAATGAGATAATTATAATACAAATTCCAATAGCTTTTTGGGGGAATCTTGATAAATCAATTCTAAATTCTTACAAATGTGTATAAGTTCAAATCAAGATTGCTCAATTATAAAAAAAGAAAAGAAATTGAAGATGGTGGGACGGTCTCATAATAAATCATCACATATTATTATTTTCCACCTTAGTGAACACTGACAATTGTTTTCCAAAGAAATATATGGCAACTTGGTAAAAAATAAAAAATTAAAAAATAAAAATTAAAAAGAAAACAGGAAAGAATGGACAGCTGGAAGGGAAAAAAATAGATTCCTATCTCATATTAGTCATAAAACAAATTTCGATTGAGATAAACATCTAAAATGACATATAGATATTTGGTATTGAAATAACATGTTTTAGGCAACTCAGGATAAAGAACGATATCTATGCACTAAATCATAAGGACAAGATTAATGTATTTGATTATATAAATATTAAACTTTTGTTTTAACTGTCTTAATCAAAGATATTTATTTATTCTTTTGCCGAACACAACGACTGATTTCTAACTACAATTATTTTTTAAGATGAGAAACAGTAAGAACTGAACTGACAGCACAGGCCTTAAGCGATGGAATGCTGCTACACTTTGACACTGAACTGAGAAATGCAGGGCCGTGGGCACTAGCACAGCTGTGGCAAGAGAGGATGAAGCTAGCAGATGTTCTACAAGAAGGCTCTGCAGCCCCTCACACAATATTGAGAGACAGTCTTGAAGTTGGAGTTATTCCCATAATAGGGATCTTCGTGATAAGTGGTTTTTTGGACCATAGCTCCTAAGTAGTTCAATTCTAGCTTTGTTGGGTTTTTTTTTTTTTTTTTTACCATTTTATTTTATTTATTTTATTCTATTTTTATTGTTAATTTCAAGTATACAGTATATTGGTTAGACATTTATACTGTTTATAAAATGATCCCCCTGTTTACCTTATCTTCCCTCTGGCTCAGCCATTACATTACCAATGACTACAATTCTTATACAGAGCTCCCGATCCCCATGACCCTCTATCAACTACTAATTTGTACTTTTTTAACCCTTCACCCTTTTCTCCCAGCCCCCCCAACCCCTCTCCACTCTAGTCATCACCAGATTGTCCTCTATATTTGTGAATCTGTTTTCAATTAGTTCATTCTTTTTTTTCCTTAGATTCCACATATAAATGAAATCATATGGTACTTATCTTTCTCTGTCTGACTTATTTTGTTCAGCATAATAACCTCTAGATTCATTCATGTCCTTGCAAATGGTAGGAATTCATTTTTTTCATAGCTGAGTAATATGTATATATGAACCTTAACTTCTTTATTCAGTTGTCTGTTGATGGGAATTTAGGTTGTTCCCATATCTTGGCTATTGTGAATAGTGCTGCCATGCTTATGATACATCTGATAAGGGATTAATATCCAAAATATATAAAGAACTCGTACAACTCAACGACAAAAAATCAATCCAATTAAAAAGTCAGCAGAAGACTTTTCTCCAAAGAGGAAATACAAATAGATGGCCAATAGACATAGTGAAAGATGCTCAAGGTCACTAATCACCAGAGAAATGTAAATTAAAACCACAATGTCATATCACCTCACGCCTCTCAGAATGGCTATCATCAATTAATCAATGAACAAGTGATGGTGAGAACTTGGAGAAAAGAGAACTTTCATACACTGTTGGTGGGATTGCAAATTGGTACAGCCACTGTGGAAATCAGTCTGGAGGTTCCTCAGAGAATTAGCTTTACTGTTTTTAACTCGATTACTTTTTCTAGTTAAATCTCTCAGATTATTTTCATCCATACATAGTATATAAACAAATGTGGTAAAGCCTTCTTTGGTAACCTGCCAGGCAATGTGATTCATGGGAATATCATGCCTCCTCATGCAGTTCAGTCCTTGATAATCAGGAGGGTTTCCTACTTCATAAGTGATGTCGCTGCACTGTCTATCTTCCAAGTTTCAGAAACATTTTGATCTGTTACAAGTTTTCTGGAAACTGCTTCTACAATCAACAGATGTTGCCCAGACACACCAACAGCACTGAGTTGGGGACCTGGTTGGCCAGCCATCTTCCCATACAAATAGCAATATTAAATGTTTTTATAACAAAATATCACATAAGCAAAGATGAATAAAAGGAAAGATTAGAATAAGCTATTTTCAAATAGTGCTATTTTGAATGAAAATTCAAACAATCAAATTTTACTTAATTTTAGTAAAATAACCACTCTCTAAAATATTTGATCATTAAAACAGAACATATCACTTATCAAATAGTGAGACTTATAACTGGTAGTATTCATGCAAAGATTATAGGAAATATGACGGAGATTATTCCTCTAAAAATTGAATAAGCTTGACTGCAAGTAACAGAAACCTCAGTTAATGTTAATTAAAACAGATAAGCATTTCATTATGTGATGCCAGAGATAGCCAACTTGTAAGATGGATAAGGTAGGTGGACAACCATGAACAGCATATCTCCAAATCCCTTAGACTTTCTTCTTCTTGTCTCCTATTGTTACAAGATGGCTCCTTTACCAGAAGGCATTCAATTAACAGTTCAAGGAAGAATTGAATAATAACCATAGGGCTAAAAAGGTTAATGTCAGTTGATTTTTTTCTCTTTTTAAAATTTGTTTTATATTGAGGTAAATTGGTTAATAACATTATGTAAATTTCATATGTACAACATTATAACTCAATATCTGTGTTCTCTATTGTGTAATCACCACCACAAGTTCTAATTTCCATCTATTACTATATACTTGACCCCTTTTATCAATTTTTGCCCTCACTTACTCACTCTTCTCTCTGGTAACCACTATTTTTTTGGCTGTATCTATGAATTTGTTGTTTTGTTTTGTTAGTTTACTTGTTACTTTTTTTATTTTATAGTCCACATATGAAAGCAACAGAACACATATTCTTTTCAAGTCTACATGGAACATTCTCAAAGATAAACCATATGTTGGGAAATAAAACAAGTCTCAACAAATCTGAGAAGATTAAAATCATAGCAAGAACCTTTTTGACCACAATGATTTAAAACTAGAAATCAACTACAAAAAGAATCCTGGGTAAAAATCAAAAATATATGGAGATTAAATAACATGTTGCTGAAAAAAATTTGGAGTCAATGAAGAAAGAAAAAGAAAAAACAAAAAAATACAAAAGAGACAAATAAAAATGAAAATAGAACATACTGAAATAATTGGGAAACACCGAAAGCAGTACTAAAAGAGAAGTTTATAGCAATACAGGCCTACTTCAAGAAACAAGAAAATTCTTAATCTAACACTATACCTTAAGGAACTAAAAAAAGAAAGACAAACAAAGCACAAAATTAGTAGAAGGAAAAAGTTATAAAATTAGAGTGGTAATTAATGAAATTGAGAATGAAAAGACAATAGAAAAGATTAATGAAATGAAGAACTGGTTTTCGAAGACATAAAATTGACAAAGCCTTTAGCTAGATTCGCTAAGAGAAAAAGAGGAGACTTAAATAAAATAAGAAATGAAAGAGAAGTTACAACAGATACCACAGACATATAAAGGATCATACAAAAATATGCTATATACCACCCTATATATACCGCCTTACTATACACCAAGGGCAGAATTATTTCTCTTGTTATCAGGAAACCAAGTTTTCTTAGCAACTTCACGCAGTTTACTTCTGCAGAGATCACATTGGTACTAACTGGATTACATAGCTGGTCAAAAGGAACAATACTACCACAACTAGGTTAAACCAATCAAAACTATCCCTTGGAGAAATCTTTGAGATCTAACTCTACTATAAACTGAACAAAGTAGAGTTTTTATAGGAAAGATAATGGTGGGAACATATGAAAAAGGCTATATACCACCAAATTGGACAACCTAGAAAAAATAGATAGATTGTAAGAATCATACAACTTTTCTAGACTTACTCATAAAAAATTAGAAAAGTTGAACAGACTAATCACTAGAAAGGAAATTGAAAGAATAATCAAAAACCTTCCCCCAAATCAAAAGTCCAGGACCAGATTGTTTCACTACTGAATTCTACCAAACATTTGAAATTTAATATCTATACTTTTCAAACTCTTCCCCAAAAAAATTTAAAGAGGAGGGAATTCTTCTTAACTCATTTTACAAGACTAACATTATCTTGATACTAAAACCAGACAAGGACATACACACACACAAACAAATTACAGACCTCTGATGAACATAGATAAAAAATCCTCAACAAAATACTAGCAAATCGAAAACAATAATACATTAAAAAGATCGTATACTATGATCACATGAGATTCATTTAAGAGATGCGAGGATGGTTCAACATCCACAAATCAGTCAACATGATATACCACATTAACAAAATGAAAGATAAAAATCATATGATCATCTCAATGGATAGAGAAAAAGTATTTGACAAGAAACAATATCCATTTATGATAAAAAAAAACTCTCAATAAAATAGGTATAGAAGGACAGTACCTCAACACAATAAAGGCCAAATATGACAAACCCACAGCTAATACATAATCAACAATGAAAAACTGAAAGCTTTTTCTCTAAGATCAGGAACAAGACAAAGATGCCCACTCTCACCACTCTCCTATTTAGTACTGGAAGTCCTAGCCAAAGCAATTAGGCAAGAAAAAGAAATAAAAGGCAACCAAATTGGAAAGAAAGAAGTAAAACTGTCAGATCACATAATCTTATATAGAAAACCCTAAAGACTCTACCAAAATGTTGCAGAATTATTTATACACCAAGGACAGAATAATTTCTCTTGTTATCAGGAAACCAAAAGTTTTATTAGCAACTTCACCCAGTTTACTTTGCAGAGATCTCATTGGTACTAACTGGATTACATGGCTGGTCAAAAGGAACAATACTACCACAACTAGGTTAAACCAATCAAAACTATCCCTTGGAGAAATCTTTGAGAACTAACTCTACTATAAACTGAACAAAGTAGAGTTTTCATAGAAAAGACAAGGGGGAGTGAACAGTTCAAGCATACATCTTTTTCTCTGTGCCGCCATAACTTTTATACTTAATACAATAGTGATTTATCTGCTTGACTCTTTACTCTAGATGTTTAGAAATTTCTTGAAACAGAAACTATAAATAAATTTTGTATAGAACTAGTATATAGAACAATGCCAGCCAACACCCCTCCCCCTCCAGCATAAGGGATTCAATAAATATATATTTTTAAATTACTGAATGCATTACTGTTAAAGAAATAATTTATACATCAAAATGTTCAACCAGGTGGTATCTAATTTTTCTAAAACCTCTAAATTCCCTCTATTCTAGTAAGATTATTTTATTTTTAAGATTGTAAATAAAAGTCTGACAAAAACATTTCCATGTATTTTGATTTTTTTAACTTCTGATTAAAAAAAAACTTAAGGTAAGTATTTATAAACAACGAATGAATTTTAGGAAATTTTGAAAGCATCTAGTTTGCTAATCTAACCATTACTTAAATTATTGCATATTTGGTACAATGTCTTCTTTGTAAGCAGCAACACTTTTATTTTTTGGAACAATAGATACTAGTAACTTATGTATAGAGCACACCCTTTTTTATTAAGAAAACGACCTATTAGTATTGCTGCAAGTTATTAATTCATAAGGAATCTTCTTTGTGCTTAACATGGAGGACATAATATATCATAAATAAAGCAAGACTTTAGGTCTTATAACTAAAGAGACACACATAATTATTTTCAAATGATTATTCAGAAAAGACAAAATTACAATGATAGTAAGTATATTCAGAAGCTATAGTGAAGAGTCGAGGTAAAATTAAACCACTAAAATGTCTTTTCTAAGGTTAAGTTTCTTGAAAATTACTGCTAATTTACAACTCTACTTTAAGCCCAGGATATCTTTGGATAACTCTAGAAATATGAGCTTAATAATAAAAAGAACTTTTTTCATTAAGCTAGATTATTCTTTTGAATTATTTGATGTGTTCTGATTGTGCAATCTTTCCTTCTATTGCAAATTAAATATGAAATTGTGATTTTCTATTAAGAACAATTTTTTTAGAACAACAAAAAAGGCTTTATAAAAACTTTTCACTGATTTGTTTATATATCTTACAGATCCCATCAAATGCAGAGTAAATTCTGTTCTTCCAAGGTGAGGAAAAAATGAAAAAATAAATCAGAATAGAGACAAAGGTAAGAAATGATTTGACACTTGTCTTTTAGGATTTATGAGCTCTATCTATAATATCAGAAACTATTTTGTTTACTAAATCCTTTACAGTCTTCTCTTCCTTCAATACTGTACCCATCATCTCTATCAACATGAATTTTTTCCTACAAAACAATGCCATATAGTACCTTAAAAAATATAGTGTAGATCCATATTTATCTCCAAAGTGGACTTCATTTCTCACATTATTTCTATATTTTCTCAGTCACTTCTAATTAAAATAAATTCTTAACATGGGCATTTGACATTTTCTCAATGTAAAGTATATATGAAAGAATCTTTATAAAAACTTTATCATCTAATTGATAACAGTGAGGTTACTATGCAAATGACACTTCAAGATAAATCACCTAGTTTTCTAATACAGTAATTTTTAAAGAGTGACTTCTAGTATAACAGCACCTGGAAACTTGTCAAAAATGCATATTATTTTCTCACTTCTCCTAAACCTACTGACTGAGAACCTCTGAAAATGGGGCTCAGGATTCTGTATTTTAATAAGCCCTCCAAGATAATTCTGATACAAATTAAAATTTGAAAAGCACTACCCATATAGCCATATTTGTAGAAATTTCAGAATCTTCACTGATATCGATGACATCACATAAAGGAATAACCTGGTTTTGACATATAGAATTTTCTTTTTGTTTTGCAGGATAAATTATAGTTCTTAACTGCAGTAGAATTTTGTCCTTAGCCTTGTAATTTTGGAGTGAACTAAAGCAGGAACTTCAATATCATGTGACAAAGGAAACGTGTTTTCAAACAGCTGCTATAGAAAATTTCAGAGAGGGAGACATTTTTATGGCTGATAAAATGTATGATTTTTTACTGACAGGTATCAAGTTAAAGGTCTTGGATAATATGGGAATTTTTCCATCATAGATTTTAATCTTATTATTCATTGTTTACCCTTTTCTGCCTAACTGTTGCCTCTGAATGTAGAAGGGAAAAACACTGCATAGGAGCCTATGTTAATAAGGGCCAATGCCCTTTGGCAATTGACCAATACTCTTAACTTTAAAAAACTATAGTCTACTTGGAAATAATGCTTCGCAAAGATTGAATTTAGATATAGTGATATTTAGTTTTGTTTTGTTTTGAACTATGCTACTACTTTCTTTGAGAGAAATAAAAAAACTTACCCTAGCAAGGATTTGAAAAATTATCAATAGTTGAAGTCTAGCCTGATTTGAGACTTGTTAATGGTTAAAGTCCAAATTATGAAAATGAGTAAAGAACAGAACTTCAAATATTTTTAAGGCTTACTGTAAAATAGCCAATGTAAAACATGTGTTTTCCACTGATGCATGAAGGACTATCTTGAAATGTTTAAGTGGTGGAATAGAAGCAATAAGGAGAGAAGAGAGGAAAAGAGTAAGGTGAGAAAAAAGAGATAGTATAGCAGAATTAAACTTATAATTAGGGTAACTAAATATAATATTATCAATCAGAGAATATAAATTATATAAATCAATTCATTTATCAAGAAAAATATCCCCAAGCTACAGTAAAATAGTGTTTTAATATATATGTTAGTAGATTGTTGATATCCTGCAAGGCATAAGAGAGAAAATTAAGGGCTCATAATATGTGCATTGTCAGAATCAGAATGTCCTTTGTAGTAAATGATATTGCATCAGATGTTCCAAATTTATCTAAAAGTAGTGATGGCATTGACTATTAATTGTCATTGAAAAGTATAATTTCACTAAAATAAAAAGGAAAAATCAAAAAGAATAAATGTTAAGCTATTCTCAGAGAAGACAAATGAACTCGTACAATAATAAATGCATTAAAAGATGATGTTACAGTTATTCAAACACTCTTTAAAAGATCATTTGTTTAGATCTCTAAATTATAAATAGATTTTTTATGTGTATTGACTATTAAACTATTTCAATCTTCAGAAGAATGTATGATACCTTAAATAACAATAGCAAGGAGTGCAGCATGCCCATACGATCTAGAGTTACCCTTTGAACAAAGAAGCATTTCAATTATTTGTTAAACAGAAATTACAAAAAGAATTAAAAATGAATTTATAAAATGCACTTATATAAATATCACTAAGTAAAGTGAATAAATATGTTTTTCCTTAGAATAAACACACCTGAAAAGGTAAAAAGTGTCAGAAATAGGGATTACAATTGACTAGCACCAAAGAGTTGTGAGTGTGAGAAAATCTTATTACAGTCATCTTCAAGAGTTTATGAATATCTATTCCCTGGCAAGAATTATATATAGACCCAGGGTTTGTAAGGGTAAATATAAATCAGAAAGAAAAAAAAAAACCCT
>NW_006433378.1:365218-371552 GCF_000325575.1 Pteropus alecto | reverse complement strand
GAGTTTCCTTTCTCTGCCATTTTTCTCTCAAAGCATTTCATTTTAAAAATTATAATTGTAGATTCTTTCTTTGTCCTTTGGAATTGCCCAAGATCTTTTTGAAATCTAAATAAGCCTCTTATTAGCTTTAGAAACCTGAAAGGTCTCTCTCAAGGACGTGGGAGCCATCTCTTTGAAATATAATTATCCTCTATCTCTGTTCCTATGGGAGCATAGGTGCCTTAACTTTAGTGAGATCCTTGTTCCAAAATTACCACCTGCCATAAATATATGAATTTATTTTTCCTTTGGATAAAACTAATTAGCTAACACATATGGTCATCCCATTTATGGATGATTTTGGGGTGAATTATATGCAACAAATGGTGTTATCACTTCCTTTTACTTGAGAACTAGTGACTGTTTATCTTGAAAACATGTATGCAATGGGTTGTATCTGATTGATTACATGAAAGGGTGAAAATTCTTTCCATCTCGACAGTCTCTTAACAGATTGCCCGTGATATGCATACTATTTATCTGAGTGCTTATTCAATAATAAAATTTTCTTTCTCTTCTATCTTTGTGGAGCATTTTTCTTAGATGGGAGGAAATTTTGTTTTTAATTATATTTTGCCAACAATGTATAACAGAGGACTTGACACAAAGATACCTAGTAATTGACTGAAGATATTTAATAATGCAAACAAAGTTAGTGGCCAATAATAAAAATATGTATATTTTCTCCTATGCGATAATTATATTTGCAAGATTTTTTTTGTATTAACTTTTTAAAAATCTTTTCATTTAATAACAAATTCAATTTCAAGGATGAAGAACAAAACAGTTAACAAACTGGAGAACTTCTGTTCAGGATCGGATGCTTAGAGAAAAAAAATAGCGATGAAAGTGTAGGAAAAGAAAAGATTTCCCTTCCTCTTCTAGGTTCTTTGCTTCTTCTAATAATTAAATTGACATAAGACAGATTAACAGGAGAAAAACAAAAAAATAATTTTACACATACAAGAAAGTCAAAGATATGAATCTCAAAGAAAGTGACCAAGGCAGGCAGCTTTCATTTCTTTTAGACAGAGAAACAATGAATTCGTGAAGAATTGACAAGTCAAAGAAGTTTGGTTTGGGATAGTAAATTAGTTAAGAAATAACAAGGTGCATTTCTTTCTTGGCCTCAAATTTCCTATTTCTGGTAACACAGATGCCTTCTACTCTCGTGGTAGTGGTAAAGTAGCTTTCATATGGAAAATGTATTTCCTGCTTTTAGGGGACAAAGGAGGTCAGTGTCCTTGCACAGATGTTTCTTAAGTAACTTTAAATCAAAATAATCAACATGCCAATGTGGCATATTTTGTAGTGTCATATCCTGTCCCCTTGAGAAACAAAAGTACCATTTAGGTTGTGAAACATTAAGGAAATGCCTAAAGGGAAATGGAAAAGTTGGAAAATAAAGCAGCAATGGTTTAAAACCATTAGGTACAATACACTATTCATGGTACTGGAATTTTTTAAACTTACCTTGGAAGAAAGGATTTCATAAATGTAAAATAAGGGCATAGAGGCCAAAGGATAATGGAATAATAAAATAAATAGTGCAAGTAAAAATAGGATAAAATGACTAAGTTAAACAGGAATGCTTCTGAGGACACTGAACTTATGTAAAAAAATGTGAATAAGTATATAGATGGTTGCATAGCTGAACAGAATAATATATCATATGGATTGTATAAAGGTTAAGATTAAATCAATAAAAATTGGCATTCAGTTATGTATCATAAATTATTACATATTCTATGCATTTTATATTTATTTAGTATGGTGATTTAAGGCATATAAATAGCTAACTATAAAAAATCCAAAATATAAAAAATATACTTCATTATAACAAATTTTTCTGAGTACTTAAAGAAGATAAGGTGCTACAAAAGATAAAAAGACAATATAATCTCTTCTTTCAAGTATAATATTTCATATAAAATAGACATTAGTCAGTTAGATATTCAATCAGAATGTATTAAATATTTATAATAGAAAAATATTGCAAGCACTGGCCATCATAGAGTAATTTTGGAAAATTTTAATGGCAGCACAACTAAAAACTTAGCAATAGCTTCCAACAACAAAAACATAGTAACAAAAACAATAGCTAAGCAAAAAACTTATAAATGAACACTAGCTTTGAGCAAGATATTTACAATAAAGATTGCTAAACTAAGGTGACTTAGATTATTAATAAGCCAATTAATTTTAAGAAAATATTATTTTGCTTTGTTAAAATATCTTATTTATGGTTGTTTCTTCTTTCAACAAAATCTAATAAACTAATATATAACTAGAAGATTAAACCATATGTTAATCTCAACTGTTTTCTACAGAATGGCATGTACAATTCAGTAGGTACACACTCTTGAAGAGCTGTGATGTAATGCTTGATGGAGTGACGAGGAGGCTTTGCTAATGATTATGAAAGGAGAGAATATCAATTTTGTAAAAGATTCAAAATATATGGAATTTTCTACTTTATAAAGTCTATCCTGGTATCCTTGTCTCTTAAGATAAAATGGCCTTTGAGCTGCCATCATATTTTATTACCTACAATATTCTATTGCATTTAATTGATATACTTCTGTCTCCCTTCACTAAGCTGTGTTTTATCTAAGGACAGAGACCATGCTGGCTTTATTTCTAATTTAATTCATTAAATAATAAAGGAATAATAATAGTACTATATCAGGTTTTTGAAAATTAAATTTGATGTTATAGCTATTGATTACCATGTTATAGAATACTACTAGTTTTCAAACAATTTATTTCCGCCTGGTATCCCTGAAATATTTAATTGATTGTCCCCCATCCTTCCCCCTCACCTTCTCTACTGTGCCGTGACTGTGTGGTGAGCATGGCCAACAGGTGCTAGAAAATGTAATCAAAGACATTTTCACAGAGTCTATAGATAAAGCTCTAAAGCAATTAATCTGGTCTAATTTTTTTTTTTTTTTAGCTCACCTCATCATTTGCCTTCTCAGATTCAACTATTTGAGGAAACACCTATGACAGACATGAGAAATTTCCAGAGAGGAATAAACTGACGTCCAAGTCATATGGACATTTATTTTTTAAACCAAGAACTCATAACATTTCTGAAGAAGCAAATTAAGAGAAAAGCTTGTTTCTCGGCTCACATAAATGATTTCTTTCAAGTTTGTTCTATATATGGATCAAATTCTACCAATAATTGTTTTTGCTAAAAAAGAGGAGCTACAGATTTATTCTGAAAACCCTTAATTTTAGACTCTGTGAAAATGTCTTTGATTACATTTTCTAGCACCTGTTGGCCATGCTCACCACACAGTCACGGCACAGTAGAGAAGGTGAGGGGGAAGGATGGGGGACAATTTAAGTATTTGTTTCTTTTTATGAAAAGAGAATAAAAATTCTGATTTTAAGAAATTCTATATAAAAATTAAGGGTTCATCACTTTCTACATGTTTGTACTTGATAATCTTCTAAAGCACAGTTATTCAGTCTAAAAAAAGAGGGAATTTTATATAATACTTCCTGGAATTCTAAGAGACATTTAATAGTATTTATAAAACAGTCAGCACAGAGCAGACTCAATGAATACTAGTTCTCCAGTCTGATAAATGAAACTATCTGGAGATTGTACTATTAATTCACATACTGTGTCATTTATAATCACAAACCCAACTTGTCAGTTTAACCGGCATCTATAGAATACATATTCAGAGGAGGTAACCTTACATTACAGGTATATGATGGTGGAACAAAAGCATCATTGGATTGCTTATGAATATCCATGCCTTCAGAATGTTAGCAAAAAAAGGTTAATTAGATATTTACTATTTTGCAGTTATTATAAAAAAATAAAACAGAGATATACAAACAGCAAACAAAATATAATATTGCTTATATTCCAAAAGATTTTCATACATTTTCTGGGATTTTCCTAGGAGTGTTTTCTGTAGTTATAACTTTAACAATAATGTCTATAAAAGAAACTCTTACTTTATTAAACCAATGTTGAATTAAAACTGGCCCATATTCAAATCCAACCCAATACAATACCCCATCTTTGTCTCTATGATGTTATTTAATCAGAAATATAAAATTATATCTCCTACATCTGTGAAGATATTGCCAAGGTAATCTCAATCTATATATTTCATGCGCATCTTGTTTGAGCACTCTGTCTCACCAGGGGAAAGGGAAATTTTTCTGGATCAAGTCGTTTTTATCTCTAGTCTACAGCATCTCTAGCTACTCTACAATTACTTTCTCGAGGCAAGGTAACAAGGATTTAGGAGTGTACTTATTTGTCAGTTACATGTGATATTGTGAAATTATCTTCCAATATGTGAAGTTAAAACGAATCTTTCAATATAATTCTCCCCTTTGAAGGATTTCAATTTAAAGATTCTAGAGCAATTATTTTGTAATTCACTCAGTCACAGTACTACTCCCCCTCAACCCCCACCCAAATGAACTAAACACCTACATCCCTGCAATCTCCTAGCATTCTTTTCATTAGACAAATTTTGACTTTAACCACTGGCTAGTTATTATGGATACAAAACAGAAAGAATCCTTAGCATTTGTCAGCTTGACTTCTATATTCACAACATTTAGTCAATATTTTTGTCAGTTAAAGAAAATAATCGTGTGCAGCTGAAATCTGAGCCTTCTTCTTCTGTCCACACATCAAAACAAATATGTAAAATCTTTTGTTTTGCTTTCTCTTGTATCTATTTCCTCATATTGTCCCTGTTAACTCTCACAACAGTCACTTATTTTAAAATAAATATTCAGTGTACTTTTGACATAATTGAGCACCAGCCTGATGGGAAGCATTTGCTATGCTGATTGACAACATGATCACACAGGGTTGTTTAAAATTGGGTGAAAACAGTTTTGAAATTCAGATGTTAGTCCTCTATGTTCCTTTCCATCTCATTTTGCACTTTCTTCCATTTAAATATAGAGCCATTCACTGTACATTATTACAAATGTTTAATAATATTTTATTAAACTTTGCTGAAGTAGTCAAATTTTTTTTTAATTTTTTTAAAACATGAATTTACATGATCTGGAAAGATAAAAAACAGTGACTTACACAATATATTCTAGTTCTTTCTTTATTTTTTCTAATCTTAAGTAAAAGTGACCCACAAACACTCACAACTAATTATCAGTTCTGATGATAGATTAATTTTATTATTTTCTGTATTGTTTAAATTCGAAAAACTAATAGTCTGTTAAATTTTAAGACAATAGATGCTGCCGTTCTTTAGTTTTTGTTGTTTTTAAAGGTATTTTTAAGACCAATGAACATGATACATTTATTTCTTTTGACTTTCCACAGATTGGTGTTTCATACAATAACAATTTGGAAAAATGTTTCAGTAAGTTTATAGAGCTCAGTCTAAAACATGGTTTGTGCCTGACTTGTCATGACACAAATAATGAGTCACATTCAAGAATGTGATAGGCATTGAAATCATCACATCTTTTTAATTAAAAAAAAAATATCACATTTTAAATATACTACTGAAATATACTACTTATAATTGTATGTAGTAAAACAGATATACTTAAAAGAGCTTAAATTGCAGTCACTCCAGGATCTAGGAACAGGGCTGCTATAATTTTAGTTCTGTGAACTTAGCCAACTTTTTTTAAGAGCTTGAATTGGCATTCGAGTTTCGTTGTTTTTGTGGTGGTGAGTTTTTTGTTTGTTTTGTTTGTTTGTTTGGAGTTTTATTTTTATAGATATACAATAACCCAAATAATACACAAAAGAACAAAGATATGTTTGGTTTTTAAGTCACTTCTAGAAAGATCATTCTGTTTCTATAATTTGTACTTTAAAAAAGTTATGATTAAATAAATCAGTTTACGTCTGGTAATAATCATGGCAAAATTAAGGAATCTCCTTTAGTTTGAGGTTCCCTGAATATTTTAACTTAATAATTTTTAAATTTCCTAGGTATATTATCAGCTGTCTAAATTAAGGATGCTTTCCCTTTTTAGGCTAGACAGTTTTATTGCTTTTTTTTTTTTTAAATCACAAAGAGATACAGATTTCAGGAGTTGAAGAAAATGGTCAGAGTTTTACATTTCTTTTATGTCCCTATGCATTAAATTCTCAAAGATATCCTGAGGTCTTATGAATTAAACACAAAGCTACTCTTTTAAGTCCTTATAAATTAAAAGCTCAAACAACTCAAAGGTATCAGTCATACTCAGACCAGAGTTGGGATTGTTTGCAGCCATTGAAGACAAACGACAGAGGTTTGCTTTTAGAAAATCAGTGGATATCCCT
>NW_006433378.1:351992-365147 GCF_000325575.1 Pteropus alecto | reverse complement strand
TTAAATGTGTGGCAAAATTTATAATGTACACTAATAATGCTATCATATTAGACCCCTGACTGTGTTAAAGATTAATTAAAGCTAGTTTAAAGATCTCTCCAAATTAGACAAGAACTCAAATAGTCAAATTAGAATTGCAATAAGTTATTTATTTATTCTCAGTGTAGTTATTTTATATTGTTTAAGATTTTATATGTCATAGATTTGATCTACCTTGATTAAAAATGCTCGTCATATTATTATTTATTCCCATTGAAAAGAAAAATCAGTAAATGTCTGACATCACTAGGATTTCAGGCCTCATTTTGATGTTATTACAAATAAAATATCAAAAATTTATTCGTGTTATGATGTTGCGGATTTTGGCCTGTGAACCTGGAAGAATCAAGCAGCACTCCGCGAACTAAGAATCAAAGGAGGTTTATTCGCACCAGCGGACTCAGAGGAATCACTCTCCAGAGTCTGAGCCCCAAACAAAGGCAGGCAGGTAGATCTATACATTGATTACTTCCGCATACTTGGTGGTCTTTTGTTTCGCAGGCGTGAGAAAGGTAGTGTTCCAGGGAGAGGAGGTTGTTAAAATTCCTCCAGGACAGGGCTGCCATTTTAGATTTCTTTAAATTTCCCATATCAATGGCAAAGATTCTTATAGTCACAGAACATTGAGGCAAAGATAGAAAAGAAATATAAATATTAAAAAAAAATGAAAAAAAATTTAAAACCATTAGAGGCAATAAGTAGTCAATGTGAGTCTAAAGAAAAGTGAACGAGTCAGAGAAAGTCTTGAGAAATTCAGTCAATGAAATAAAAATGACAAAAAGGAATATAATTGCCATAGATCTTAAATTATACAGGTACAAATTTATGTAATAATAGTACCTAAAGGATTCAAGTCCCAAAACGCATGAATGTATATGACACATTAATTAAACACAATAATCAAAGCATTATTATTTGCTAATGAAAGTGAAATCAAAATCAAATCAAATCACCATGAAATCAAAGTGAAATTTTTTTTTAATATCCTGATGTCAGAAGAAAAAAATGTCATTCAAAAATTGAAATGTTAGACATAACTGATAAAAATAAACTTACGAAAGTTGGATATTTTAAAAAAAAATTTAAATTAAAAAATATTCTTCAAGCTTCTGACCAAAAATGCATTTTAATTATGGAGACAAAAATCACGTAGATGCCTGAATTATTAAAACAAACAAAGCTAAATACCAGAAAACTAATGAAGCAATGTCTTTTGGTTGTAAGTATTAAGATTTCCGGAAGTTTATATTGCATCATTTTATATTAAAGAGCAAACAAAAAAGATAATTATCTATTTCAAATTTAAAAAATATAAGCATGCATATGACTTTCTAACATATTACTTAAAGATGTAACTAAAATTACTCAAAACTGAGGAAGTCAAGAGTCAAATGCCTAAAGGTGAACATTGTGGTAGATTGTATTTTTCTAAATGACTAAGTCAAAGTCTTACATTCTCTTTTTGCAACATGTTTGCCATTTCTCCATTAAGAGGTAGAGTCCATGTCCCTTCCCTTTAAACCTGGTTTAATTGTATTCCCTTCTCCTAACCCTTAAAAAGGATATTTTAGAGTCCTAACCCTTTGTATCTCAGAAAGTGACATTATTTGGAAGTAGTTATTGCAGATGTAATGATGAGACTGGAAATAGGTGTCAATACCTGTCTAATTAGTAAGAAATCTCTAGTAAATTTTGTGTCCATGACAGACATACAAGAATATTCAAACAATGTGACCCCGAATCCCTATTTAGGCACCAAACATATTAATCAGATAGTATTGTTTGTAGTCCTGAATAATTTCCAAGAATAAAAGCCCAAATGAATGCTATTATTTTTTTAAATCATTGCATAGATTTGAGGAAATTGTGAGTGTGAAAACCATAACACTTTGTCACAGGAACTTGTAATTCCTTACGAAATACAGGAACTTTGGTGGGACTGAGGTTTTAGGCATGTATCAAGGTGGTTGTCTCCAGAACTTAAAAGGGTCGTGACATTGGGCAGAGATGACAATAAGACTTGCAGTAGGGTAAAGAGGAATGTGGCATGTAGGATTATAGAACGCAGTGAATGTTCCAATTTGGTGTTAGAGGTTGGGAGAAGGAAGTTCTCCAAGTACCTTATATCATTAGATATAATTAAACATGTGATATTTTATATTTGTGAAGGTTGACAGTCTAGAGTGTTTCTTTTTAATTTTTCTTGATATTAATCATCCTAAAGTCACTTTACCAGTATATAGTTAAAGGAAAGTGATATATATAATTGTCTGACACAAAGTTTCAGTTTCCCAGGAAAAATGCTACAAAGCCTGGAATCTGTTTAATTAAACTCTTTAGCTGTAAAGTGAGTTCATCGGTGCCAAATATAATCTAAATGTCAAGGTTTAATCTCTGGTACTCAGAGTAATAAAATCGAGGAATTTAGAATCTCATATTAGCAATTAAGAACTCTAAACTGAGAGAGAAGGCGGGGTGGGGGGGGATAGGGGAGCAGAAAGGGAGAGAGAAAGAGAAACAGAACAAATTCATTAAAATTTTAAAGAGGAAGAATTACAGGTAGTTGTAGCAGTTTTTGGCTCTCTGCATTCAGGTGTCTTGATATGAAAAATCTTGGTGGAGCTTCTATCTAGTAATCTGCTTTTGCCTCAGAAGCTCATGTGAGGATAGCCTATGAGTTTTTGTTGGAATGAGTCAATGACCGTGAAAATTAAGACACAATTTGGTGACAGCCACTGAAGTTTTTCAGATACTTTTGCAAGTTTTAATTTTAGTGTAGAGTTCATTCACTCCATTTTCTCTGAGGACTGTGAAAGTGAAATTTCAAAGTAACAGGCGGAGCCTTACCAAGTATCTTAATTACTGTTCCAATAAGAAGGGTACTTTATCCTGGACAAATAGGCAAGTATTCCCCAAAAGAAAATGCAAAGTGTAAAATTTGCTTTGCTAATATTAGAGCAGTTGCTTTATGGCAAGGAAAGGTGCTAGCAAACCAGGAAACATGCAGACAATAGTAAGAATATATTTATAGCCATATGAGGTTTAATTAAAGTAAGTGTATTTGAGATGTTTGAAGGAACAAAATGATGTTGGGTCATGTTTATGACTCACCTTTATAGTATTATCAGGTTTGGGGGAGTCATAGACAAGATAGGCACTAGAAACATTGTCTTTGATCTTGTCAAAGTTTTCCAACTGAGGTTTATTTAAAATGGATTTTAGATTCTTTTATGATGGCTTAAAATTTTGAGAGACTTCATCTCATTGTTTCAGGGGAGTCCATAGCTACCTTGATGTATACAGAGACCATCCAGGTGGAATAAACAGTTTATTCCATTCCAATGTGTGGAGTTTTGTTGTTGTTGTTGCTGTTGTTGTTGTTGTTTGTCTTTTCAGAATTAAGTGCTTGGTAATGGAGTTGCCCCAAGAACTGTGTAGAGTTTTCTACAGAATTTATTAACTATACTTCTGCCACTGTGTACAAATAAGAAGGATAAGCTTTCACTATAGGGTTAGGTGAAGAGTTATAGTAAACGATTGATTTCTAATATCTCTTGTCCTATTAAGTTAGAATCTCAAATGCTTGTCCTAAATTTTCATGTATAAATAGGCATAAAGTTGTATGATTATTTTGTAGTTCAAGGCCAGGGGTTCTGAAGAAAATTCTTAATTTTATGAAGACAGTCTCTAGTGATTCTATTTAAGCCAAAAGCTCACATTTGTCAGCTTTCATCAGATTGTAGAAGGTACATTTTGTTCAGAAAAGTAAGAAATCTAATGTACCAAATGGAACCAAAAACTCTTCCAAGTTTTCTTCTAAAATTATCGGGGAAAATGATAAATAACTTTAAATTTTTGAGTAAACAATAGTTGCCATTTTATATGTTGTCATGGCCTAGAAAGTGTACTTACAACGGAAAAAAATGGAGTTAGTCGTTACAAGCTTTGTTAGCAAGTAGAGGAAATCAATTCTGTAATATTTTCAATGTGGACACCACAGCAGAAGATCATCCATATATGACATAGGTATAGAGTCCTGGTTGAGTATTTGCAAAAGGTAAGAGGACACTTCTATATCACTTGAATGTAACTGTCACATGCCACATTGTTTATTTCCATAAGTAAAGGCAAAAAAGATACTATGAGTTTGGTTGAAAGATATACTTTTTTAAAAATGCTGAACATAGATCTAATACTGCAATTAGCTGCCTCGGGAATTGAGAATAGGATGGTATTATTGTTGGAGGCTACATGGAAGTGAGGAAGAATGAACTTGCTAATGGCCCATAAATCTTGTAGAAGATACTCATTTACCCTTTTAATAAGCAAAAAGGGTGTAGCATGGGAATTTTGAATTCTTTTTGGAGATATGTAATATGAGAGGCTATAGATATTCAATAGTTTCTTTTATTAATAGGTATTTGACCAGTTTCAGTAAGGACATAGATTTATAGATGGTGAACTTTATGGGTTCAGCCTCTTTATATGTTCTAAGTATGAACTATCTTAAGACAAGAGGTTATTGAGAACAATTTTAAGGTCTAAGATGCCTATAGTGGGGGCTCAGAGTGAATAACAACACCTTGCAATCATAAAACTATGAACCAGAGATTCACCTCCTTCTGGGATTCCAGAAAAGGCTATCTGGTTCATCTTTCATAATGGCACCTTATTTCCAAATAAGTCTTGCCCCTACAAATTGACTAGAGTAAAATCACTAAGCAAAAAACTGTATTGACCAGTTCAGAGAGTAAGGAAGTTATTCAGAAAAAACAGAGTCTTTGAAATATTTGAGATTTCTATCAATGAAGCTTCCTTGTTACTCTGAAAAAGAAATGATGGTAAGACAGTATGGTTTATAGTGGAGAGTGTAGCACTGGGAATCAACAAGTAATAGAACAGTCCATTTATATTTCTTCTTTAGGAAAATGCCTATTCAAATCTTTAACCATTTTTAATCAGGTTATTGTGTTTTTGCTATCGAATAGCAGAAGTTTGTTATATATTCTGAATATTAACTCCTGTTGCAGGAGGTTATTGAGAGACATGACTGTGGTTGACCTGCAAGCTGGACTTTGGCAATTGGAGGCTTCATGCTCTCTCCTCTGTCATGTACATTCTGCTTGTTTTCTCATTGCCAGAAGCTGCCGCAAGTATACAAGCCTTGAGATAAAAATGTGGTGTTAAGACTGCCTGGATGGATTACATGACGGGTCCCAGTTAAGGTCTCTATACAAACTTAAGATTTGGCAGGCAAGTACAGAAAACTACGTAGCTTGCCCAAGGCAAGTCTTGTAAGTAAGTTTCATTGCTCTTTAAAACTGCCATCTAACAATATGGAGTGGTCTGCCTCTTTCTTTGGTCTCTCCCTGCCTTCTGCCTATGGGGACCAGTTTCAGATTATACCAGAAAGTTCCCAAGGAGGTTGGGAACAAACAGCTCCTTATCAGATATATAATTTGCAAATATTTTTTTTCCTGTTACATAGGTTGTCTTTTCATTGGTCGATTGCTTTCTTTGCTGTGCAGAGGATTTTTAGTTTGATGTATTCCCATTTACCTATTTTTGTTTATGCCATATTCAAGAACTCATTGCCAAGATCAATGTCAAAAAGCTTTTCTCCTATGTTTTCTTCTAGGAGTTTTACAGTTTTACATGTCACATTTAAGTCTTTAATCCACCTTGAACACATTACGCTAAGTGAAATATTTTAGTCACTGAAGAACAACTGCTGTATCAATACCACTTGTATGAGCTGCCTAAAATAGTCAAACTCATAGAATCAGATTATAATGGTGGTGGCCAAAGGCTTAGGAGTGGAGGGAATAGAGAGCTGCTAACCAACTAATACAAAGTCTCAATTATATAACATGAGTAAGTAAGTTCTAGAGATCTGCCGTATAACATAGTGCCAATAGATAGCAATATATTGTTTAAATAAAAAAATATGTCAAGAGAATAGAGCTCATGTTAAATGTTCTTACCACAAAAGGGGAGTGCACAAAGAAACTTTAGAGGTGATGAATATATTTATTACCTTGATTGTTGTTCTGGTTTCACAGGTGTATGTATATATTCAAAGTCACCACATTATATATTTTAAATATGTGCAGTTTTCTGTATTATCATTATACCTTAATACAGCATTTTTTTTTTAAGATTGTTTGTTTTGCAAATGCATGAGATTTTGCCTGTTTTGTTAATAGAGACTGTGGACAGATGAGTGACTACTTCCTTGAAGTATGACCAGAGTCTATCTTTCCAGCTAAGGGATAGACAATACAATGTTTATCAAATTATTAGCAGTTATTTTAAAATAAAAATTAAAAAGCTGAATCTAAACACTGTGTGGCAATATAGAGTCAAAAATAACCAATATAATCTTAACGAAGAAGAACAATGATGAAGGAGTTTACCAAATATCAAGCCTTTTTATAAGCCTACAGGAAATATGACAGAGTGTTATGGACATGAGAACAGACAAATAGACCAGTGGAACATGAATAGAGAATCAGACCCACACATATACAATCATCTATTTATAACATAGATGCCATATTGCCATGATATAGTGAGTTGCATACATATGAATTGCAATAAAAGTAGCATGGTCTTTAAATGGTGTTGTATTAATTGACTGCATATGTAGAACAAAATAATTTTACTTCTATCTCACCCTATTTAAAATAGCAATTTCGTATGTATTGTACTTCTCAATATGAAAGTTAAAACAATAAAAGTTCTAGAATAAAACATCTGACAATATCTAGGGTTGACAGAATATATTAAGTAGAACAGAAAAAACACTAATCATAAAGAAAAAATATTATACATTGAATTGCTATAAGATTAAACATTACTGGCCATCAAAAAATAAAAATAAAAAACACTTTGAAAAGTGAATAACCGAGCCTCTCACAAGGAAAAAATAATTGTCATACATATATCTAACAACAAATTTGTATCCAGCATATATTAAACTCTCACACATTTATGAAAAGATGGTCAATCCAATTTTTTAAAATTCTGCAAAATTCTTGAATGCATACTTCACAAAAGATGATATTCAAATATCCATTCAACATATAAAAAAGCACTCCACTTAATTACTTTAAAGAAAATACAAAAGAAAACCATAAGATAATACTTTATATCTACCAGAGTGCTAAAATTTAAGGTTGAGAATACCAAGTGTTATATAGCAACTATAACACTCATACACTTTTGATAGAAGGATAAATTGACCTGACCACTCCAGAAAACTAACCTATCTACTCAGCATAGTCGTTGACTGAGTAATCCACTCCTATGATTATACTCAAGAGATTTGCATATGATTACCATAAATTGTGTACCAGAATGGTCATCAATGAAAAAAATAAGAGAAACAACTCCAATGTCAATCAACAGTAAAGTGGATTAACAGTTTTTGGTATATTCAAATGAATCCTACAAAGCACTGATTCTCATTTGGAGGCAATTTACCTTTGGGTTGTTTGACAATGTCCAGAGACATTTTCAGTTGGCACACCTAGCGGTTCTCCTGGGTAGATGTCAGGATGCTGCTAAATATTTCACCATGCACAGGATAGCACCACATATAAAGAATTATCTGGCCCCAAATGTGACCACTTTAAGATTTAAAAATTCTGCTATAGAACTATGAAGTAAACTACACATAACCACATGGATGAAAGAAACCAGAAAGAGGTGTTTATAGTGAATAATTCCATTTATGAGAAGTTTAAGACCAAAACTAATGAAATCATAATGCTAGAAATTAGCTTAACGGTTATCTTTGATGGAGAACAGTGATTAGAAGGGCCAGGAAAGGGGTCATTGATAGTGATAATGTTCTAATTTGCATGGTTGTTGGTTACAAGTTTTTCTTTTGAAAATTTATTTAGCTGTAGATTTTTTATTTTATACTTTTTAAATTTCTATATTTTTCACTGAAAAGCATTAAAAGTTTATTAGATTAGGTATTTCTCTTCTAAAAACCCTTCTGGTTACTATGTCATCAAAAGTAAAGGAATTCTAGACTCTATAGATCTAGTTCCTGGAAACTATAAAGATTATGAATTCTTTTCACTTTATCTTGCAGAGTGATTCAACTCTCTCTAATCACTACACCGTAGCTCAGTGCCAGATCAACTTTTACATATCAAAGGGAAGGACCATCTCTTAGCATCACAAAAGACCAGATTGAAATTTTTTTAAAAAGATACTTTATTTTTAAAGACAATTATACTGTGACATAGTAATTTCTTTTCTTTGTGTTAACTAGAGGCATAAATCAAGAATTATCAACTTTCAAATTGTGTGACAGTTTTTTTAACTTTGCTGAACAAATTATTTCTGAAAACGCAATAATTTCAAGGAAGTGGCAGACATCTGAATAGTTATTATTTTATTTCTTAGTATGAATATAGATTTAACCACAGTTTGATATGATAGAAATTGAAGACCAAAAAAGTGCATGTTTATATGTATATTTCAAAATGTATTTTATTTCAATTACAGCATAAAAAAATAATATAATCCTTAGTATTATGCTAAAAAAAATAATTGCACATTTACTAAAACTTATCTTTAAGTAATCATTAATGAAGATCAGAAAGTAAGTCTTTTATGTGACTTTAAGGCAAAACGAAAGTACATAGTGATATTTTAAATAACTCAGGAAGATCAAGAGAAATAAATTAGATCCTATTTTACAATAAATTTGACTATAATTTTATATTTATAAAACCAATTCTACCTTGTGTTATAACATGGTATTTTTATTATTTTATAAAATAAAACACGATCTCTGACTATTATGTCCACGTCCATAACACTGGCCAATATTCCCAGCCTTTGAATCTTTTTGAAGTACTACCAAAAAAATCTTGAACACCAAATCAACTCAGCTTGCTAATAAGCCAATAACCAGGTTACCTTTCACTTCAAGGCAAAAACAAAAAACAACAAACAAACAAACAAAAAGAAAAAGCATTAATCAACAGCACAGATTGTTTTATTTATAAATCCATGCTATCTAACCTTTATTGTGTCTGTAAAGCAGCCTGGAAATTCCTCTATGTTTGTCCTATCAGCAACCTTTTCTCTTCAGAAAAGCAGTTTCGTTTCTTGATTTCTCTTAACTCTTCATTCTCTCAGGACTCTTAGTCATACTCTGGAGACAACTTCATCATTTAATTGTTTACAACTAGGATTATCAGATAGGCTCTCCCCGAAAATCCCAAACTGAACTATTACCTGCAATTTCACTCATCTTTTTCTTTTTTTCGTCTCTATAATAGAATAAAAATAGATTTCCCTACTCTGAAAGTAATCATTCCACCAGGACACCAAAATGTATTCCTTTTGCTTCTAAGGGACCACACTATTATCCATCTATCCTCTCTATACCTTTAACTTTTCTCTATACTGTATTTTTCTCATAGCATTTAAATATGTTCGGATATCTTATTTTACACATTTTCTTTGTTCTCTAGCTCCCCTCCAGTCTCTATCTTAGCCCTCTCCAAACTCCTTTGTGTCTCTACTTCTTTGCTTCCACTCATGCCACAATTTACTGTTATCTGGCTTCATTCAGTTCTATTTTCCCCCTGAAACTAGTACTGTGATATCACATATATCTTTGCTTTTGAGAAATACGATTTTAGTTTTGTCAAATCCCTGGGTTATTTTACATTGTATTCCTCCTTTTTGAAATACTTCCACGTCATCATACATCCTGGGTTGACCTTTTTGCTACATTTTATTTCTCTCTTTTCACCACGAATATGCTAAGTTGTCATCCTGATTTCTCTCCATTGCATATGAAATATAGACAGTGCTCAGTGAATTTTTCTGGAAAAATTGAGTGAAAGTCATATATGCATGTATTTATAGAAAGATTATATGAAGATGCTTTCATTTCAATTTAGTCAAAAAACAGTTTAAAAGAAAATGTTCATTACTTAATGAACTTATTCAGCACTATCTTAACTGTATAGTCTTTACCTCTTGATAACTCTTCTCATTTATGGATGTAGAAATTTTGTTCATTCTTCATAGTTAATTTGAAATATTCTCTTCTCTAGGAAATTTTCTCTCCTTCTTCCAAAGAAATGTTATTTCTCCCTTCCCTAAATCTCCATGTGCTCTAGCTTTATGTCTCTGTAGAGCTTAAAACTTTTCCTGACATTTGAGTCATTGTTCTAAATATCTATCAAATTATAAACTCCTTGAAGACATCTCCTTTTAAATATTAAGACACAGCAGGCTAGGCTATCGTCATATTAGAATTCTTTCCTTCCCCACCAGTGAGTTAATGTGATTATAATGTGACTTTGACTTCTTTTAACAAAACAGTCATAACACACACATGTAGTACATATATAGCATGTATCATATTTGAATCTCCTACATATCCTTAATTGTATTTATGTAAATGAATGAAAGAATAAACACATAAATGAAAGGATTAAAAATTCAATGAAGAGTAAAATATTTCCAGCTGGGTGAGCAATGACACAGTAAAATAAGAATATTTAGATTTTGTGATGATGCATTTTAAAATTTTACATATATCTAAATAGAAAATGCAAGATTAAGGTTCATAAACTAATACTGATAATAATTTATTACCTGCACATGCTGTAATTGGTTTGTTTAAGGAAGCCACATTATAATCACATTAACTCACTTCAGAGTGTTTAACGTAAAACTACCACACCCTGCTGTGTCTTATTACTTAAATGGAGTTGCAATTTTTTTAATAGTATTTTCTAGACAAAGACAAATAGTAACTTACATCAAATTATTTTTGTTTATATAAGGAAAACATTGATTCATACCATAAAATCTGAGCCCAGCTACCTCTTTTTCTTTAATCATACTACATTTGAACAAGAGTAAAGATATATGCATTTTTAAATATTGGCTCCTTTCAATTCAGCACATATCAGACAGCTCTATTTGCTGTACTATGTTGCTATTACATAAGATTTTGAGCATACAATCTAGATGGGCAATATATTTGACTAATACTTTGCATATTAGATAAGACATCACATTTATTATTACATTTAATTCTCAGGAGAAAGAATATCATTAGTAATAGGAACCAGTAGGCAGGGTAGAAAGGATCAGTTGTAATTTATAGTTTTAGACACCAAATTATATAGATCCAGGATTCCTACAGTAGTATCTCAACAATTAACTCTGTACATTTTGCATTAGAGAATATTATGCTCCAAAATTACAATATTGTATCTAATCTCCTTCTCATCTCATTATCTAAATCAAGATCTACATGTGAATAAAGTGCCCAACACCTTACCCCAACTTCATAATTTCCTGACCATAACTTAATGCTATTCGCTTAATTTTGTTATCACTCTAAATAGAATCCCTAAAATTCAAAACTTTAACATATTTGTATATTTGTATACAATTCCTTGCCTTACAGTTCTCTTATACCATTAGTTCTACTTTGGCTGATTGAGCCCTTAACACTCTACTCTTCCTATTTTTCTGGTCTCTCTTAACTTTTTTTATTTCCTTACAAGTTAATGCTATACAATAACTCAATATAATTACTCTCTAGTCAAAAGCTTGAAACATTTTTCCTCTTGCAATGTTGTACTTCACTCTGCAATACCCTCGCCACAACAGATCTCCTACCAGATCTGCTGAGTATATGGGGGAACCATGTGGTCAATTCCACTTCATTCTGGACAAAAAAAAAGGGGTTCTGTGGAAAGTAACCTCACAGGTGAGCTGATTATAAATTTCTAACTGTGGAGGTCATGGTGGGTAGTCATGCCCCAGACATTTATTTAGTAAAAGGTTTGTCTTTGCTGTAAGCAAGCCCTGTCCATTGTTTCTGTGCGTCTAGGTTAAGGCACCTTTGAAATAAGCCATAACCACTCTTAAGAGAGCATATAATCTTGTTAATTATCCTGTGATTCAATCTCTACCTCTCTTTCTCCCACTTCCATGTAATCTTCCTCATGTCTCCTCTTTAATTTTGAATGCATAAAAGAAGCTACGAAACTATTGTCAGTTTGGCTCAAATAAACTCTTACAAAAATTCTCTAAAAATTTGGATGTTTCTTACTTAATCAAAACTCATTTTCTGGGTCCTCATTTGGTTCTCGTTGTTGCCACATACTTCATCATAAACCTAGGGACACCTCTCTTGCACTCCCCTTGGTGTAGATCACAAACTCACCTTCACTCCCAGGTCTCTCTTTTTCTCCTTCAACCCTTTTCAGGAAGTAACTTGATGATTTTATTTGAGAGAAAAGATAGGCTAACACTTGAGCTCTTCCTTACTTCTCCAGCCCCAAGTCTGCAGATTTATTTGCCTCTCCAATCAGTCTTACTGAAGAAGGGCCTAGTTGAGATCCCACAGTAGAGGCCTCACAGTATTCCCAGCTTCACTTTTCCTTGTCCTATAGCTTAACAATAGATTATCCCCAGAGGCTTGACCCAGAGCTTAGAACGTCCTCTGCAATAGAAAGTTGCCCTGAAATTTATGATTAATGTCTTTATGCTCACCGATCATAATCCTTCTGGTCTAGCATTCCTTCCAGACTACTCTCATCTTTGTTCCTGGGTTGCTATCACAACAAGGAGACCATGTTGCCAGAGGAACGGGTCTGTGAAGCATAACAGATCTCCTGGAACCCTCAGGTAGCTGGAATAATGCCCAGATTTTCCCTTAAATACTCTAAACTGGACTGAGAAGGCAAGACAATTTTGAAGGTGTTAACGTGCTGCCCTCTCAGATCACCAGTGCACTGACAATAAGGCTTATTCTAAATATCCCAACTCTTGTGCCTATTGGCTGAGCAGCACAGGCCGCTGGGGCCCTGGACTCAGTTGCCCTCCCGTTTCATTACTACTATTTTTCTTCCCACTTAAGTAAATAGCTTCTCTTCACCTTGTTAAAAATGAAGTTTTTACCTACAGGTTGATTTCATTCTTTTATGTTTCCTGGAAAACCTTATCTCATCTATTATCTCTCTTTATTTGCACCTTTGTCTTGTGATGTTAAAAAAGAAAAAAACCTCCTTCAACCTGTGTACTCTTTTATCTTTCTTCTTTACTCCTTCTATC
>NW_006433378.1:327124-351981 GCF_000325575.1 Pteropus alecto | reverse complement strand
CTTCTCCCTTCTACTGACTTTTAGATACAGCTATTTATTTATTTAGTAGTGTTTCTGTAATAAAGCTTCAATTCTGCCTTTTAATTTTATCTCTTATTTTACTCTGGTTGCAATTCATGCCAATCACTGACTATTGTCACTTCTTCCTCTTTATGCTGATATAGTAGAATTGCACTTCCTTGCCTCCTTAAACTTAGGTGGTGTTGTGCCTTGCCATTGAAATGCATATCAGAGCAGTCAGTGCTTTCCTATCCCCTAGGATCCCTTTGCCATTTTAATGAACAAAGACTCCTATGTTTTCACTGCCAAAATCCAGATCTGTGTTGCTCTTTGGATTGCTGAAGCCCAAAATGCCAAGAATTTTATATCAACACAGTGGAAATCCTAAAAAAGTAAATGACAAGTAACGAGATATAATAATGCAGGCTCTGTGTCCCGCTGGTCAGGACAAGTTTCAGATTTGACTTGCCCACTCTCCAGAGCTACCCTGATGATGGAACCAAAAATTCAGGGCACTTTGATATTGTAACCTTTCTTGGCTTCCTTTCCTTTTAGTCCCACTTGCCCACTCTCCTATCACTTTTAACTGTGAACACTTCTAGTTACATTACTTTTACATGAATCATTAGCTCAGGGGGTACTTCTGAGGGACCTAAAATAAAAGAAAATATGGTGGGATTGGTATATGTCATACTCGGCCTTAAAGAGCCTGTGTGATTTGCCACCAACTTTTTTCCTCTTCTCCTCAACTGGTAATATTCCAGACAGTGACTGCTCCGTTGGCCTGGTGCCTAGATTGAGGAAAATGTGGAGCAGAGTCCATAGTTAACTCATGATAGACATGCAGCATGAGAGAAAAATAAAACTTTATAATTTAAAGCTGCTGAGCTATCTCATTATTTGTTTCTACAGCATAATCTAGACCACACTTATGCTACGGGCATGAGTTCATATCCATCTTGTACCAATTTGTATATTCTAGGCTAGATTAGGATATGCTGTGATGATAAATTTCCAAATCCAATGGTTTATAGTGAGAAAGACTCACTTTTCCCTTATGCAGATCTCCTCTTGCTGGACTCATGCAGGTGAAGGAGTATACCATGAAACTTACTGGTTGCTGTGGTGGAGGAAAAAAGCTCCAGATATTACAATAAAATAGTCAACCCTGAAGGGATACATGTGACTCTCCTCACAACTCATTGGCCAAAACTAATCAGCAGGCAACTACTGTGGTGCCAAAAAATACAATCTCGCCATGATCTTGGGAGAATGAGCATGGAAGTATTCATAGAAGAACACTAATGACTGGGGTAGGTTTTTAACTGATAGACATCTGGTTTACATCCAAATACTCCCTGGATTTGTTATCACCAATGACAAATCAAGTGAACACATTTTAACTTCATATTTCTAGAGTTTCCTGTAGCACTTTAAATTGTTGAATACCTGATCCTTCACTAAATTCTATGCATTTTGGCCTCCTACTTCATTAAGGATGTTTTTATTATAAGTAATAAAAAATATCAATGATGGTTTGAAGATTAACATGGACTATCTTTGGTTCAGGTAAGAAAAAAGACTAAAACATTTGAAAATTCTTCTATTACAAAATGCCTAGAAATACTGGATGCAAGAAGCAAAAGAGAAAATAAAAATCAAGTATATAATTAAGTGACAAAGAGATAAGTAAAAAGCTGAAAGTTTTTATGAATTTAAGGTAAGAGGATTTCCTTAAATAAGATACAAAATCCATAAACCATAAAGAAAATATTGCAATACACCTAACACATTAAAATTTAAGTCATTCATATAAATTGATATGTAAAAAATTAAATGACAAATAACATATTGGAAAGAAATATTTCTCACCCTTATATTAGATAAAGGGTTTATATAAAGAATACATAGAAGACATGGTTCCATAGTGTAGCAGTTAACATGTCTGCTTTCCATGTAGATAGTCCTGGATTCACACCCCAGTGGAACCACAGTCCATGGTCTGAACAAGCCCGATATCTGATCTCAGAAGCAATTTTGCAATATCTAATAAATTTGATGTTGCATGTATTTTACATCCCAGTAATCCTAGGTCTATAGAAACTCTCCCATATATGCATATTTTAAAAATATGTCTCAAAAAAAAAAGTGTCTCATGCAGCAATGTTTGTAATAGAATAAATATGGGAGAAAAGCCCTCTAAATATTCCTCAGTAGGTGACTACATACAATAAAATGCTATGTGGCAAATAAATTATATGAACTAGATCATACAGTATCAACATCAATATAATGTTGAAAGGGAAAAGCAAGTGGATATATATTATAATTTAAAATATTTTAAAAACCAATAATATATATTATTTATGAATTCATTAACTTGTGGTAAAAGTAAAATACTTATCTATAAACAATATTTACCAACCTTATGGTCTCATGGTAGTGGATATCCCTGAGATTTGGGATAGAGTGCATGAGGAAGAATGGTAGGCAGCCTCTAAGATGGTTTCTGATGATTCTCATCTTCTAATACTCATGCTGTTATATAGTCACTTTCCTTTAGTATGGGCTGGACCTTGCAACTCACTTTAAAGAAATCAAATATGGTAAAAGTAAGGGGCTATTACTTCAGAGATTAGGTTATGAAAAGATAGTGACTACCATCTTGAGTGTTCTCTTTTGCTTGAGGAAACCAAATATTGTGTTGTGAGATGCCCTATAGAGGGGCTCATGTGGCAAGGAATGGAGGGAGGCCTCTGGCCAACAGATAGCAGGGAACTAGGCTCTTGTTCAACAGCCCATAAAAAACTAAATTCTGAAAACACCATTTGTGTGATCTTGAAAATAGATCATCCCTCAGTCAAGCCATCAGATGATACCATAGCCCTGGCTAATTCCTTGATTATAGCCTTGTGAAAGACTTTAAAGCAGAAGCCCTTAATTAAGGCATATATAAATTCCTGCCCCACAGAAACTGTAAAGCAGTAATTGCCTATTGTTTTAAACCATTGAGTTTGTTAATTAGCAATAGATAACACCTACGAGAAGGGTGATGAAATAACTGAAAATGTCTGATAGCTTGGTAAAATCAGCAGGTTTTCACCAAGGCACTTGTTCCCATTCTCTGATTTTATCTTCATGTTGGTAGTAGCCTTAACTTCGCTCAAATCTATCCAGTGCTGTCCTAGTGATATAATGGAAGCAACATGTATAATTAAAAATTTTCTAGCCACCATGTTTAAAAAAGTTAATAGAACCAGGTGAAATTCACTTTAATATTATATTTTCTTTAACTCATTATATTAAAAAATATTCTTATTTTAACATATAATCTACATAAACAAATTATTGAGATATTTTACATTTTTATACTAAATATTGGAAATCTGATTTGTGCTAAATATCTCACTTTGGACACTAAAATTTCATTAGAAACATTTGGTGTATATTTCATAAAATGTAGAGTTGAGAAAGTAGAGTTGCAGCACAAATTTTTTTAAAAAATATATTTAAAAGTTTTCCAAAAATGAAATTGGGTATTGTTTTTAAATTAAAATTAAAGAAATTTTAAATTCCATTTCTCGGTTGTACTAGACATATTTCAAGTACTCAATAGCCATATGTGGGGAGTGGTTACTATACTGGACAGCCTGTTTCTAGAGATTATCTCTCCTGAGACAGTACTTTTCCCCCTGCCCTCCTACTAGTAATTTCTCTGTGTAACTTTTTGGCTAATTTGGGTTATATATTGTTTTCTAAACCAATCTCTATAAAGGAGGAATGATGTTTCACTTCAGAGTTGTTCTCAGCAATCTGTGTGGATTAGATTCATCTGAGGAGATTTTTGTTCCCAAGTCTCACATCAGAAATTCTGATGGACTTAACTGGTGCTGAGTCCCATGCTGGTATTTGTTAAGAGCTCCCAGTGGAAGAGGGATAAACAATATAGAGAGTATGCCAATTTACCAATTAAAACATAATCTCTGGGCTCTTCTGTCGTCATTTTAAGTCCAGCTCCATATGATGCTCTGCCACCACTGCTTCATGCCAGCACCCTGCAGCGGACAACTCTGCCACCATGGAGAGCATGAATGAGTACAGCAACACAAAATTTGCAGAGGGCTCCAAGATCATCCTGGGTAAGAATCAGCAGGAGGACTGTAAAATATTTGTTGGAAGCTTGAGCTGGGGTACAATCAAGTAAGATCTGACTGAATATTTATTTCAGTCTGGGGAAGTTTTAATTGCACAATTAAAATAGACCCATTCACTGGGAAGATTAAGAGGATTTGTATATTTGCTCTTCAAAGATGCTGCTAGTGTTGATAAAGTTTTGAAACCGAAGAAACAAACTGAATGGCAAATTTGCCTCAAAAAGGCAAAAATTTTTAAAGGGAAAGAACTTCCCAAAAAAGGTTTTTGTGGGTGGACTGAGCCCAGATACTTTCGAAGAACAAATTAAAGAATATTTTGAAGGCTTTGGAGAGATTGAAAATGAATTTCCTATGGATACAAAAACAAATAAAATAAGATGATTTTATCACATGCAGATGAAAAGCCAGTAAAGAAATTGTTAGAAAGCAGGTATCAAGTTGGTTCTGAGAAGTATGAAATCAAAGCTACACAACCCAAAGAGGTATATAGAAACAACAACAAAAAGGAGAAAGAAGTGCTACAGCTGGTGGAGGAAGTGATTCTAGGGGTCATGGCCAAGGTCAGGGCCAAAACTGGAACCAAGGATTTAACAACAATTATGACAAGGACGTAGAAATTACAATGGTGCCTATGGCAGTGATCAAAACTATAGTACCTGTGATTATACTAGGTATAACGATGGGAACTATGCGTATGGACAGGGTTAAGCAAACTACAGTGGCCAACAGAGCACTTATGGCAAGGTGTCTCAAGGGTGTGGCAATCACTAATACAATTATTAGCCTTACTGAAGGAGGACATTGGGGAGAAAACAGGAGGGAATTGCTAAAGTAAGCCATCTTGCAGGACGACATTGAAGATTGGTCTTCTGTTGATTTAAGACGATTATGTAAAAGACTTTCTTGTGTACGAGACACAACTGTGCCCAATTCTATATAGCTGCCAATTCGTTTTCTTTGTTTTTACTTTGTTTTTTGTTGTCTGTGTGACTCAAGGTGAATTTGTGTTTATACAAATTTTATCTTTATGACTTCATTTTAAATCTTAAATAAATACTTTCTTATGTGAAAACCAACCCAAACCAAAACCAAAACCAAAACCAAAAAAACAATCTCTGGGATAGACCCTGGGCATTACTATTAAATATAACAACAACAGAAACAGATTACTCTAATGCAAAGTCAAAGAAAGGAATAAATAACTCTTGGAATCAAGGTCCAGCCTTGAAAATTTGCATAAGATTCTCCTGACAATACCAGGATTCCTGAGAAAGAAATATGATTATCAGGACAGAAAGGCCAGTTTTGCTAGAAAGGAGACATACATTCTGTGTAGATAACCAGCCATGCCTACTATATGTTCGGGATTTTCCTTCTAACTCTAAGATTTATCTTTGGTCTCCATTGCTCTGTTACGCTCCTGGTCTCCTGCGAATTTAGTGTTCCCCTAGGTTCTGTTTGCTACTAGATTCTTTTATAACTACATTTTGCTTTGTTTCTCTCTTCTTCATCTTAGGTTTTAACTTCCACCTATAACTTGAAGACTCCTGGCTCCAACAAGAATAATCCATAGCATTTCTTTGCTTCCTACATTTCAGACGATCACTTGAAAATGTTCCTGATTCATTGCATTGCATCCTGGCTGCAAGACTTATTGTTCTTTTTCACATGAACTTTTGATATTTCATATTAACACATCAATTTACATGGCTTTTGTGCTATAGCAGTTACTATATGTTTTAGCAGCATAATTTATATTCAACAGTATTTTTAGAATTTTCAGCTACCCAAATAATTATTATTTTTTTTAATTCAGTGCTATAAAATTTACTCCTGACTACAGTAGTGTAATTTTAATGTGCTTAAATGATAAATATACTATGACAATGCCTAAAAACCTATAAAACTTTCAGGAAAAGTGGGATTTTAGTTTTTAATGTGCAAGAGCTATTGTTATAATGCCAAGATCCAGAGCTTTGCTACATTTATTGGCCTCTGGTCTAGCCTCTCTTTACAGTTTCTAGCACGGTGGAAGGACTTTCACAAAATTTGTTAGAGAAAATGCTAATCTGTTATCTCAGAGGTAGAGTCAGAAAATCTTCACAATATTATGTTGAAATGATTTGAAAACATGACCAATGCAAAATTTCCAGAATGGAAACAGTTATTTCTCAACTCAGTAGGTTATTCAGAGGAACATTCTGTAAGATAGCTCTCTCTTAAAATTGTTTACAATGTTTTATTCATTAATTTCACTTCTAAGATCTTATCCTAATGAGATAAACAAAAATACAGTGAAACTATACCAAAAGATATTACTCAAAATAGTCATTGTTATTGAGGTTTTAGAAATATGCTGCATTTCCAGCAATAAAGATAATTTAGGTAATTGGATTATTATACAAATTTTCAAATTTGTTTATGAAAAAATTTTAAATATAAGAGGACATATTTTTGGTATATTATTAAGTGAAAAAAAATCCTAAGAGAAATGTTAAAAAATCTGAAATTTGTATGGAACCAGAAAAGACTTAGCCAAAGTGATCTTGAGAAAGAACAAAACTGGAAGGAGGGATTGATAAAAGAGTGCAAGCTTAGTAAAAATTAACAGGATAGGTGGAGTTTTTTTTTACAGTGTAGACATATATTAAATCACAATGTTGTACACTTTAAATATCTTATAATTTTATGTTAATTTACCTCAATAAAGCTAAAATATTTTTAAATATAAAAGGAAGTTTAGTACTTAACCAAGCATGAGAGTGAGGTTTTAGAATTGACCCCAGATGCACAATTGAAGAGTGTTGTCTCATCCTTCTCCCTATATTCTCCATGATGCCACATTCCAACAAATACAATAGTGTCATTATCACCTCTTTTGATGTACTTTTAAATAGACTTCCTTCCTCTCTATAATATATTGCCTCGATATTCAACAAACATCTATTGGTTATTTATTATGCAAAATTGCTGTGGATATGGGCTGGGGTTACAGAATTAGGGAAAAGTAATTTTACTGAAAAAAAGAGTAACAATTATAATAACTGCCATTTATTGAATTCAGATACACTACATGTGTTAAAAATATTGTCTCATTTAATCCTAACAACAATCTTAATTTTCAGAAGACAAAAATGCTTAGAAAAAAGGTGTGGACTGTTACTTTCATCCACTGCTAGCAGATATGCAAAATGGTAGAGTCTATTTAGAAAACAAGTTGCCATTTTTTTTTAAATGAAAAAATACAGCTATCATGTTTCATTCGTTCAATACCTAGATATTTATAATGGCAAAATAAAACTCAAAGACTTATACAAATGTTCATAGCATCTTTATTTATAATAGCTTCCAACTGGAAATAACCCAAATGTCAAAGAAAATAAAATAAAATTATGAACATACAGTTGATGAATTAGTATAAAAATATTAAACATTTTTGAATAATTTTTAAAATAAGGGGAAACTTTTATTAAGTTATTTCTGAAAAAAAATTTTAAAAATATTTTGAAAGGAAGTTCATCCTGCTTAAAAGATTCTACACCAGTCTGCTCTAGGATTTAAAAAAGTTGTGATTCATCCAGCATCTCCACCAGAATTTCTGATGATTATTTTGGGGTATGAGACTATGGAGGAAAAACAATGGGCCTGTAAGAAGGAGGTAGACTTGCTTTCCCTGGCTGTCTCTACCAAAGAGTTCCTATTTCTTGAATTACCTTTCCACCTCCCGTGCAATGCAAGGCATGGAGCAACCAATTATAAAACAAAGACATAAAGCCATACCAAAAATGTGATGCAAAAAAATAGACAATTGGAAATGACCAATATTTCAGGCAAGAGGGAAGGAAGTTTGTATATGGATGGATACACACACACATACACACACACACACACACATGTGCACACACACATATATATATATACACACATATATAGTGAGAAATTTAATTATGCTGTGCCTTAATATAGTTTTCTTTCTGTTTTTTGTGCTTGAATCTATGGGTTGATAGTCTTCATCATATTTGAAAAAAGAACTGACCATTATTTCTTCAATTATTTTTTCATTCCTCCCTTTACCTCTTCTTTGAAAATTTCGATTGCACATATATTTAGCTTCTTGATGTTGTCTCAAAGATTACTGAGACTCTGTTTTTGTTGTTTGAGTGTTTTTTCTGTTTCATTTTAAATAGTTTCTACTGCCAGATCCTCGAGTTCACTGATATTTGCTTAATCTATTGTTAATTTCTTCAAATATTCATTTTAGACATTATATTTTTCATATCTAAAACTTCCAGTTTTTAAAATATATATCTTCCATGTCTCCACTAACATATTCAGTTTTTCCAGTATCTCCTCAAACATATGGAATACATTTATAATAATGATTAAAGTCTTTATGTACTAATTTTGTCATTTATATAATTTCTAGGTTGATGTCAATTGATCTATTTTTCTCCTAATTATGGATCTTATTTTCCTCTTTCTTTTCATTACTTTACATCCTTTCACATATTTGTGAATTTAGTTCAGAGAAACAGTTATTTTCAAAGTAGTTATATTAATGTTCATCATAAAATTTGATTATAGTCCTATAATGTCTTACAGCTTATACTTCAACCAGTGTGTGGCCTCAATCCTCATTCTTTACAAGCTTACACTGATTCTTGGCCTTTAACTTTTGTGTAAATTGGCTTCCAATACCTCTTTTTTCAACACCAGCCATGATGTTTAAATACACTTAGTTTTTCTCTCTCCCAATAGATGACCTCTCATTTGCTTTTATATTCCTGTGGGTTTTCATCTATCATCTTCTCATTTTTCTTGTTCTTTAAGGCTTATTTTTGTTTAGTCTTGCCAATAACTCAACAGGAGGATTGAAAAAAATCAATATTTTCTATCCAGAAATGTTGACCAACCACCTAAATTCCGAACAAAAGTTAAACAGTAGTGAAGACGAGAACACCTGCCTAGTTAACTGAATCAGTCTGATAAACCCCAGAAAGCCACAAGACAGGAGATATTGATGCCAAATTGCCTTCATCTTCTGTGTGATGATAGTATATGTGAGTAAAGACAGATTATTACTGAGATAACTAACTTATAAATAGGATCAATAAAACACTGTAGGAATTTGAGAGTATTTTGTTTGACCCAATGTTGGGTTAGCTTTTCAAATATCCCTTTAATGACAGAAACAGGCCCTCTGGAAACAAAACAAACAAAAAACAGAGACCAGAAATTGACTAGAAGTTATTACCCAGAATTGGCATCAAATGAATAAAACTGGATACTGAATAATGTTAGAAACCAGAGAAGTAAGATTTATTATTAGTTCAAAGGAACAAGGTACAACTATAAGTGAGGTTGAAAATTTAGTCATATGAATCTAAAAACAAAATAGTTTTTATGTTAAAAGCAAAAATGTATAAACGAAGCCTGGGACTCCTGATAATATTTATTGTACATATGTATGAGACACCTATAATTCACTTAGTCAGGTACTGATTTAAAAAGATTGGCTGGATTTAAAAGCAAAAATCTTTGTAGAAAATATTATAGAATCTACAAAACATCATTAGAACTACTATATGAGGTGCAAGATTATAAAATATAAGATTAATGTATTGTAATTCATTGTATATTTATATACCAGCAATGAAAAATCAGAAATTGAAATTTAAAAATCAATACCATTTTAAAAGCATCCAAAATATAAACTACTCAGGGATAAACCTGACAAAAGATGTGTAAAGCCTGTACAATAAAAACTATAATACCCACTATAGACAGATTCGAGACTCAAATTAAACTCAAATTAATTGAAAGAACAACTGCATGCAAATTCTAACTTCCAAATTGATCTATATGTTCAGTATAATATGAATCAAAATCCCAATGAGCCTTTCTTGCAGAGATTGGAAAGCTGATTCTACAGTTCATTTGAAAGCACAAATATCCTAAAATAGACAAAGCAACTTTGATTTTAAAAAAGGACAATGTAGGAGGGGTAACACTACTTTATTTTGGTAGTTATTATAAAGCTATAATAATCAAAACAGCATGATGTTAGCAACAAGATAGACAGATCAGTGAAACAGAATCCAAAAATCAATTCACACATATACAGACAACTGATTTAAAAAAATGGTGAATAAGAATTTCTGTGGAGAAATTACAGTTTTTCAAAATATGGCGCTGGAACAATTGAATATTTTTATATGCTAAAATTATACTTTAATTCACAGCTTGCTCCATATACAAATATACAAAAAGGTATTATAGTCTTGACTGTAAAAGGTAAAACTGTAAAACTTCTAGAAGAAAGCATAAGAGAAAATTTGTGACCTTGGATAGGCAAAGATTTTTTTCTAATGTAAAAAGCACTATTTAGAAGAAGACATGATCTATAAAGAGAAAAACATTAATAAATCAGACTTCAATGAAAGTAAAAAACTATCACTCTTTCATAGACTTTGTTAAGAGAATGAAAAGATAATCAATCCTTAGATTGGGAGAAACTATTTGCAAAGCATAAATCTGCTAAAAGACTAGTGCTTAAAAAAAATTATATATATATATATGCATATATATATGTACACACACATATATATATTTTTAAATATCTTAAAACTTTATAATATGATAAAATATCAACCTAATTAAGATATAGGCAAGAGATTTGAGTAGCTTTGTCATTTGCCACTGCTAACTTTATAGGTGGCTAATATTAAAAACACTGGGCACACCAAGTGTTGGCAAAGATTTAGAGAACTGAAGCTCTCATACATGGTGGTGGGAATTCAAAGTGGTGTAGTTACTATGGAAAATAGTTTGACACTTTCTTAAAAAGTGCGACCTAAATCTCCCATGTGTCCCATGTGTTCATAACCCTAAGAGAAATAGAAAGGTATGTCTATAGAGATCTGTGCATGGATATGTATAGCAGTTTTATTTGTAATAGTCCCAAATTAGAAAAAAAGTCAAATGACTACCAAAAAATAAATGAATAAAAAATTCTCACATATCCATATAATGGCATACTATCCAAGAATAAAAGAAAGCAATAATTGTGATATAAATCTTAAAATAATCATGTTGCATGAAAGATGCAATATAAATATATATACTGTGGGGTCTCACATATTAAATTCTAGGAAAACGATTATGACAGAAAGCAGATAAGTGATTGACGAGGGTTTTAGAAGATCAGGTCAGAGAGTGAGGGATGATAAAAATGCCCATGGAAAAACTTTTGGGGCATGATTGTTATGTTTACTATCTCAATCATGGTCATAATTTCACTGGTGTATACATAAATTAAAACGTATCAAATTGAACACTTTAGATAAAAGCAATTAATTGTGCAACAATTATATCTTAGTAAGGTTGTAAGATATATATATATTTTTAAATCTGTGATTAAATTCATAGGATTTGGAATTGTTTCACAGTGACTGTATACAATTACATGGAATTAAGAAAAACTAACATGATAATTCCATGAGGTTAGGAAAAACTAACATGACACCATCATATGATAAGGCCAAAGGTAAGGTTAATGCAGAAAATATTTATCATAAAGTCTTGTATTCTTTCTCAAGTTGGCTACAGCTAAAGTGAAGAGGTAACTATAAGTTAAAAGATTCTTAGTGCATATATGATTAACATAAACCAGTTGTTTAAGATAAATCTGACTTTTCCTGATAGTGTATTTTTACAGAATTAATTACTATAGTTTGCTGAAAAGATTTTATGTAATGTGTTATACTGCCAGCTATAGCTTAATTAGTGTAAAATATAGATACAATAAAATACATATAGTTTCTTATAGCATCAGTTAGTGTAGGAGGGTAGAGGCATCATCAATTCTGCAGAGGCCATTCTGTAATGAACTCAAAGGTACAAAGTACATATGTTTTGCATCCACACTGAGACGGTGGTGGAAGTGAGAAGCTGCAAGGAATGTAAGGCTTACTCTTTCAGAGAAGAGTTCTAGTACATTATTACCAGATATAAATCTTGTAGTTATAATTAGATATTATATAAATTGAGGTTATGTGATCATATAAATTACCTCAATCAAGTATTCCTGAAACAAAAATGTAAAGCCATATAACTTTTCCAAGTTGCCCAGATAAGTTGTTTTAAAAAATACACTTACAAATTATAAAATAATTTGATTTGCTAAAGTTTTGCTAGTTATAAGTCAATTAAATGACTACATATTATTTGTATGTTCAAAATAATTTTTTTTATTTTAGTTGCCTTTATTCAATTATTCCTGAATATAATTAGTAATTACAAAGTTATCTTAATTGTTATTATTTTTATTCTAAAATCACATTATTCGGGACCACCAATCCATTCTGCTAAACTTGTGGTTTGAAAATAAAGAAATGCATATTTTAAAGGAGAATTAAAAAAAAAAAACAAAATAAACCATTTCTACTGATTTTGATTCAGCAATATTAATGTACAAAATTTCTATCTAGATCAATATCAAACCATCTCTAAGGAACTCATGGAATTTAGACTAAAAATTTCACATGGGCAAATGGTGTGAAAAAATAATGAAAACTGTAAACTATATGTTTGTTCTTAATAGATATATTTAGCAGTACTCATGATCATGCCTGAAGCTTGCCATATTCTCATACAAATACCGACTGGCCTGCATACTTTCCTTTCTAGTAAGTTGATTAGTTTATATTTTAAGAAAATGTAGACAATGCATATTTAAATTTTAATATTGATGCAACTTTTACTCAGGGTTTAATTTCATTAGAAAGATATTAGTATAAGATGATCGGAAATAAAAAATCATCTGATCATATTTATGAGGTATTCTTATGAAAATTAGCTGAGAAGCTCGAGTTTTCCTCTGCTTCTTAGACTTAGAATGGAGTTTGCAGGTGATGAAGGTGAATATAGCCAGAAAAACAATACTGTGACTCTCCAAAGAACAGCCATCTCCGGGGCTCAAGAGTCCCATTGTGACAGTGTTGCAAAGGTTTCTGTAGAAGCAAATGGCCATGTTTGCACAATTTGCCAAAGATTCCACTACAACTCTATTGCTACTTCCGTTCGGGACCTCTGAGAAAAAAGGTCCCGATATTGCTTATCCTGATAATGTGCAGATTCAAGTTGAGCTTCTCCTTGCTCTACTGGTTGAGCTTCTACAAGTTGAGCTTCTCCTTGCTCTAATGTGGTTCTTGGTTTTCAACCAAACAGGTATAAACTACTTAATTTTGTTTCAAACTTCTTAAGTATTTTTTAATTACACTATTAGATTGTTTGTGAGCAAATTCGCTGTCAGCACTGCCTGCAGAGAAATGAGTTAATATACAAATGGAGAGTTCCACTATGCTGTGATACTGTGACATTTAATGCCAACCCAAATATGTTAGCACTCTGACCTTCAGGGTTCTTGCAGCATATGAGAAACTTGCAAATTCCCAGCACTATGCCTAAACTAATAAAGACAGATCCGAAGAACAAAAGAAATAAAGAAGCCAGTCAATTTTCTGATTCATGGAAATTTTGTTGTTTGTATCAAATTTGACCGGAACTAGCAATAGCACTGATTCTTAGTTAACACTGGAAAACAATTTCTGGAAAGAAAATTAAGAAAACAGAAACAACAACAAAAAAGAGAAACACAAAGAAATGTTTTCACAAAGGAAACTAATTCATAGCCTATTAATTCATTAATTTAGCCATTCTATGTAGACCGAGCAGTTGTTTTGTTGCTTGATTTCCAGAGTAAAAAGAGAGAATTAGAACATTTTAGATCATGTTTTAGACCATGATAGTGTATTCTAATTTTTTTTTTAGTTTCAGGAATTAAATTTTTGCTGATGAATGATTATCAAATATGTGAGCTGTAACATTTTAAGACATGTTATACACTAATTGGTTTGTATATAGATTTTGTGTCCTTAACTCGATTATAAATTCCTTATGGAAAAGCATTCACGTTTCTTATATTTTTTTATAATCCTAGCCCCATCTCCCCGTTTGAAGCATAAATGCCTCCTATCCTCATCTATAATCATTCTTCTTCCAGTTTATATCAAATTAGTCTTCCTAAAGTTGAGCTCTGATCCCATTACTTTTCTATTCTGGGTGAAATAGAGAAGACCTGAGAATCATCACCTAACTCAAAATACTGCTAAGGTCCATGACATTTCCTTACAGATAAACTGTGGCAAGGAATCAATACAGGTGAAATCAGCTTAAAGTCACAGTTAGCTTCCTTGACAAGTCTGTCACCTGCTTAAAGTGACCAGAGAATTAGTTATACAAAGGGAAATAGTGGAGTAGTTACTAAAGGAGCCTTTATGAGTAATTTTGGATTCTAAGAACTTTAGACATTTATCCTCAATTATGTTCACTTGTATTATTAGCCTCTGCAATGTCAGATTAAGGCAACCGTGGGATTTTCCTAATTGCTTTTTCTGTGACTGTATAGTAAAAATTTTATGGAAACATGGAAAAGTATGCCAAGGAGAAAACAGTTCACCACAGTGAAGTGGGATTATATGCTTTAAAGAAACCTCTTGATATCCTTCTCCCAAATTTAAAGTATTCATAATTATCTAATAGACAATGGTCAATTTTTTTTTATAATGGTCAAGTCTTTTACCATAACTCTAAATGCGTGTTGTGTTTTAGTCAAAGTAGAGAACTAGTGTTCCCGATGGAGTCTCTGATATTCACTATCTCCACACATTCAAATACATGCTACATATATGAACTGTGGTACAACCTTGGGGTGTAGCATATATATTTATTTATGATTCTAGAACAGCCTTTCTCAATCAGAGTTCTGAGAAAATTAAACACCACTATTTTTTTCAGGTATCTCCAAGAAGATACATATCTAAGGCCATTCTAGTTGCAAAAAAGACAAGTTAATTAATATACACAATGGATGCCTCAGGCATTAGAGAAATTCTGTCATGGAAACTCTATTGAAAAGGTTTATTTAGAAAGCAGATTAAATCCAACTTGATCACTAATTCTCGAAAATAGAAGAGAAATCCAACGTCAACTATTGTGACTCCTTTTTAAGGTCTACACAAAGGGGACTATTTGGAGATGCTAAGAATTATCCGATGTCGCAGCACCTGCATTTTTCTCTGCAGTCACGCATGCTGCTATCAAAAAAAAAAAAAAATAGTGTAACACTCTACTTGAAATGTTTTCTTTTTTTTTTTTTTTTTAAATTGTGGTAAGAACATATAACATGAGATCTAATCTCTTTACAAAATTTTAAGTGCACAATACAGGATTGTTAACTATAGGCACAATTATACAGCTGATATCTAGAACTTACTTATCTTATACAACTGAAACTTGATTATACCTGTTAAATAGCAACTCTCCATTTCTTCCTCTCCACAGTCCCTGGAAACCACTATTCTACTCACTATTTCTATGAGTTTGAATGTTTTATATATTTTATATGAATGGAATAATGCCATATTTTTTGTGATGAATTAAAAAATGAGAAAGGACTTAGACATTTCTCCAAAGAAGACATACAAATCACCAATAGACATATGAAAAGATGCTCAACATCACTCGCAAATCAGAGGATGCAAATCAAAACTACAATGAGATATCACTGCATACCTATTAGGATGGCTATTATCAAAAAAATAAAAGACAAGTGTTAACAAGGATTTAGAGAAATTGCAACTTACGAACTGTTGGCGGGAATGTAAAATGGTGAAACTGTTATGAAAACAGTGTAAAGATTCTGCAAAAAACTAAAAATAGCGCTACCGTATAATCTAACAATTTCCCTTCTGGACATATATCCAAAATAACTGAGATAAGGATCTTGAAAAGATATCTGTGTTCTCATAATTGCTGCAGCATTATTCACAATAAACAAGACTGGAAACATAAGTGCTCATCAATGAATGAACAGATAAAGAAAATGTGGCATCTATATGCAATAAAATATTACTTAGCCCTGCCATACTCAACAACTTGGATGAACCTGGAGGACATTATGCTAAGTAGAATAAGCTGAGTCAAGTTTTAATTCATCACCTTGCAGTCCTAACCATTGAGCTATGCTGGCTTCTCTTCTGCCCCTTGCCAAGTTCAGCTACAAGTGACTTTTTTTCTGTCTTTCAAAGCATAGACCCTGCTGACCATTCACCACAGGAATATCCCTTGTCTCCTAAATATTACCCTTAGAAGTGCTCTGTTCCATGTTCCTGTGATCCACAAATGACTTGAAACCTTTGTCCTATAGGGTTTAATGTTAATAGTCAAGTTTCTCTCCTTCTTCAAAAAGCATCATTTTCCTCCTCATATTCAACTATTTGGTGGTTTTGTTCCCTTCATAAAACCTAGACTCTAAAATCAGTAAGTCCTATATAGGAGCTGCCTTCAGGATGACACACTAGGTCTTCACAGTTTGTTCTTTCTGGCTCTGACTCAAAAAACAAACAAACAAAAACATTGTAGAGCATCAAATCTTCTAAACTTATGTAAGTGCATCCTAAGGAAGAGGCTCTCTTTTTTTATGCCTTATGTGGCTTTGCATACAGCAAAAAATGCACAAATATTTTTGCATTGAACAGATATAAGAAACTGTAAAATATTAGATGATATCTGAAATAGAATTCAGAGCTGAACTATTCCTTTAATCCACCATGTTGGTCCCAAGAGGATGCTGGGGATTACCACACTGAAGGCAGCTTGCTTTTCACTTAAATTCAGAAATGCTACCTTTTTTGATTCTATCTTCATCAACTAACGGAAAACACACTATTCATTATTTAGCCTTTTCTTTCACTTCACTTCATATTTACTAAGCCCAATTCCACTTTCCATGCTATTAATATGATAGTTTAGAAAACACTTCTGGTATCTTAGCTTTCCTTAGGTAAGCATCCTTCCTGGTTGGATTAATTCTTGGGACTATTTCTTTCTGGCATTTACTCTTAAGCAGTTCTATCTCCAGATTTATTCTCAACCTAGAAGTATTAAAATTCAATAGCGGAGACTATGCTTATTCACTCCTGTATTATCAGGGTCCAGCTAAGTTCCTGGCACAAATATGTTTAGTGTGCTTGCATTTGATAGTGACAAAACTTCTGCCCATCTCCAAAAGCCATTATTTAAATTTTTAGTTTTACTTTTTATAGTTTAAATAAACAATTCAAACTAACATTAAAAGGAAGTAAATCATTTGAGAAATTTTCTTGGTTCAAAGAAGTGCAGAACAGTTTCAATCCTGGCAGTATAAAGAGATGACACCTGATTTTGAGGAACTTCCTTTAATGAGAGAGACAATAATGCACAGAGAAAACAGGGGCATCTAAGAAATAAATAACTATAGTGTAGACATTCAATAAAGTAAAGGCTAAATTGGGCTGTAGGTGTACGTTTAAGCCATCAGAGAGAATCATTTATGAGCTACCAGCAGTTATTAAATTTTAGGAGGTGTTTCGTCTATAATGATATTTTGTCTCACAGCACACCATGCAGAAAACTGAAATTCGTCTCTTTGTGATGGCATCTTTGTTGAGCATACTCCAGAATAACAGAATGATGATTTATGTATTGATGATACCACATGCCGCTGAGAATGTGGAGCTTTCATTCATTGCTGGCCAAAATGCAAAATGGTATAGCCACTGTGTAAGACAGTTTGGAGGTGTCTTACAAAACTAAACGTACTCTTACCACAGGATTTAGCAATCTTGGTATTTATTCCAAGGAGTTGAAAATTTATGTTCTGTACATGGATGTTTAAAGCCGCTTTATTGAAAATTGCCAAAATTGGCGGCGAGTGGGGAAACCAGGATATTCTTTAGTAAAAGAATAGATAAAAGCAAAGCAAAGCAAAACAAAACTTGTACATCCAGACAATAGAATATTACTCAGTGCTAAAAAATATATACAAATTTTTAAAAAAGAAATGTCTAAAAATAATTGAGCTACCAAGCCATGGGGGAAATCTTAAGTGAATATTTCTAAGTGAAAGAAGCCAGTCTGAAAAAGCTGCATACTGTATGATTTAAACTATGGAGACAGTAAAAAGAGCAGTGGTTGCCAAGGTTAGGGGAGGGGAGGATGTGAATAGGCAGAGGACAGAGGATTTTTAGATTAGTGAAAAAACTGTCCAATATCACAATGATGAATACGTGTTATTAAACATTGTCCAAACAATAGACCCATAGAATATACAACAAGAATGAATAGTTATGAACTATGGACTTTGGGTGACTATGAAGTGTCAATGTAGAGTCATTTGTAACAAATGTGCCACTTTGGTGAGAAACGTTGATAATGGGGGAGGCTAAGCATATGTAGGTATATATGGGAAATCTCTGTACCTTCTCTTATTTTTGCTGTGAACCTAAAATGCTCTCAAAAAATAAAGTCTTAATAATAAAAAAATAGTGTGGACTTAATAAAAACTTCTATTTGTTTTAGATCAAACAATTATACTGTTCAAATCTTCTCGCTTTCCCATTTTTCCATCTTATCAATTTACTACTGGTATAGATTTGTTCTTCAATGCTTGTTTTACTTTACTTGCGGTTATCTGTTTATTTATTTATTTTTTATTTTAACATGTTTAAAAATGCTTTGTTATTTTGTGGAATTAAATCTTTTATATTTATGCCCCACTCTTTTTTTTGGGCAAAGCCTTTCTTAAAACTATGTGACTGTTGTTATAGCTATGCAACCATTTATTTTGTTATTTGTTTATTTTTGATATACCATGCTGTTCATTTGACTTCAATTTTTTTTGTGGCTTTATTGAAATATAATAGATGATTAGTTGCTTATATTTACATTGTACACTTCGATGAGTTTTTCTCTATTATAGTTGACATACAATAATATATTAGTTTCAGTTCTACAGCATAGTGATTAGAGATCTATATAATTCACAATTCACCCTGCTAAATCTAGTACCCCTCTTCTCCCTTACATATTTATTACAACATCGTTAACTATTTTCCCTATGCTGCACTTTATATCTCCATGCCTATTTTATAACTATTCATTTGTGCTTCTTAATCTCTTTCCCCTTTTTCACCATTCACTCCCGCCCCCTTCCAACTAGTAATCCTCAAAATATTCTCTGCATTTATGAGTTTATTTCTGTTTTTGTTCTTGTTTTGTTATTTCGTTTTTTGGATTCTACCTGTACATGATATCATGCAATATTTGTCTTTATCTGCTTTATTTCATTCAGTGCAATACCCTCTAGGTCCATCAAGGCAATATTTTTTTTATCCCCTTCCTCTTAGTCTGTGTGTGTCTTTAATCGGAAGCGAGTCTCTTGTAGGCAGTATATGTATAGGTATTATTTTCTTATCCATTCAGCCTCTCTATCTTTTGGTTAGAGCGCTTAATTCTTTAATTAACAATTGATTAATAAGGAATGTAGTTATTATCATTCTTTATTCATATTTTTTATATATGTTTTTTCTTCTTAAAGAACTCCCTCCAACATTTCCTGTAATACTGGCTTGGTGCTAATAAATTCCTTTAGCTTATTTTTGTCTGGAAAGTTTTTTATTTGTCCTTTGACTCTAAATGATAGCTCTGCTGGATAAAGTATTCTTGGTTACAGATCCTGGGTTTTCATCACATCAAATATTTTGTGCCAAACCCTTCTGTCCTACATGGTTTCCTTTGAGAAATCAGTTGCCAGTCTTATTCATGCTCCCTTGTAGATAACTATCTGCTTTTCCCTTGCTGCTTTTAAGATTCTCTCTGGATTTAACCTTTGGCATTTTAATTATGTGTCTTGGCATGGGCCTCTTTGGATTCCTGGTTTTTGAGACTCTCTGAGCTTCCTGAGGTTGTATGTCTATTTCCTTCACCAAGTTAAGGAAGTTTTCCATCATTATTTCTTCAAATAGCTCTTCAACATCTTGTTTTCCTTCAGGTAACTTATGACACAAATATTTTTACATTTTATTATGTCCCATAGGCTCCTTAACTTATTATTATAGTCTCGGCCTTTTTTCTCCTTGCCTTGACTTCCCTATCCTCTATTTCAGTGGTCCAATCCTCTTTTTTATCCACTCTGTCAATTCCCCGTGATATACTGCTCATCTCAGATAATATGTTCTCCATTTCTGGCAGGTTCCCTTTTATAATTTCCATTTCCATTTTTGTTGTTGTTTTTTTAAATCTCTTTGTTAAAGTTCTCACTGAATTCATATACTCTTCCCCTAAGTTCATTGAGCATCTTTTTAACCAGTGTTTTGAACTCTGCATCTTTTAGATTGCTTGACACTTTTATTCCTGGATCTCTGTTCTGTTCTCTCATATGGTTTCTACTACTTTGTATTCCCATTTTGGCTGCCTTTCTGTTTGTATGTACTAAGCAAAGCTCTTAAGTCTCCTGGTCTTATTAGTGTGGCTTTGTGAGGTAGTTGTCCAGTGGCACAGTCCTAAGAGAGGTTCAGCTTCAGGCCAAGTTTAGCCACAACTTATGCCTCTCCAGGGCTATCTGTTAAGATTCAGCAAGCAATCCACAGATGCTGTGCTTATAATTGTTTCAAGAGGCCATTCCAGAAACCACGGTCAGGTGCCACCAGTGAGTATTGGAGTTGGCTCAGCAAGGAGCATCAGACTCACTGAGGACACAACTGGATATTGCTTGGGTGGGGCCACAAGTTGGGGGAGGTGGAGTTTCAGGGAATGCTCTGGGTGGAGTGACCTTTGTTATCCAGTTGAATGATGACATCTTAGCTAGGGAGGTGCTTAGTCCCCACACTGGAAGGAGAGAGGGCTCAACAGAGGAACAATAGATTCTACCAGCACATCTGTCCGGGAGAGAGCCTAGCCTCCTGCCCTCGCTCAGACAATTCAGTGTTCCCCTATAAGTCCCTGGTGCCTCCCACCCCACCCCCAGAAGCCAACCCAGTGCTGGTGCTTAGAGCAAGCAGTTCCATCACTGTGAAAGACTGCTCAAGGACATGGCCCCTTTAAGAGGCTCTTGCAGCTGCCAGCTGCAGCTGCCGCAGCCTCTATCCCATTCAACCGCTGGGAAAGGGCAGCCTCACGTCCTCATCACGTTCTACTTTCTACCATTGCAGGGTGATGTCTTCTTTTCCTAGTCGTAGTGCTTCTGTTTATCTAGATACCAGGCAACTTTGCTTGCTTTTCTGCTCCGTGTTTCTGTCATAACTTTGATTTGGTCACAAGAAGGATGAACAGAGCCTCTATCACCTATGCCATTTTTCCCCCTACTGATTTCAATTCTTTTATTGTTCTTATGTTTCTTAAAATAGTTATCTGTATATTTTTAAAATCCAGTGTGACAATTTTTAACTGGGTAGTTTATTGAATTTATTTAAATATTTTAGTTATATTTGTACTTATTTCTACCATGTAGTATATTCTTTCATATTTTTTCTCCTTTGTTACTTTCTTCTTCCAAACTTGACTTTTTTTGGTTTGTTTTTATTTTCAAGGTACTATTTTTTTGGTCATATTTTTTCCCTTTTTATTTTAGAGAAGAAAATTATGTTTTTCATGTCTATAATTTTAATAATCATTTGAACAGTAATATTAACTTAATAAAATCTAAGTCAGCATCTTTAACTTCTATTTGAACAATAAAACTGTAAATATAATATAATATGAATAAAAATAATTACAATGACCCCCTTTCCCCCAACTTTTATTCTGTTGTTATTTAGTATTATTGTTCTGGTCTGTGTTAAACCCAGCAATTAGACATTGTTAACATTAATTTATATTGTAAATATTGGCTCAGTTTCACTCTATTATTTGTAATAATTATGGTCATTTTTAATTCTTAAATTTTCAATTTTTCATTTGAGGATATTCTTCTTCCTAAATACATTCCTTAGAATTTCCTTTATTGTGTGTCTTTCGGTGATACAGTCCTTTTGTTCTTTTGAGAAAGCTTTTTACGTCATCTCCTTTCTCGAAATATAATTTTGTAATTGTTGCAGGTTCATCTGACCAAGAAACAAGTTCTGATGCACTGGTAAGCACGCAATAGTATTATTAGGAATTTTTGGATTAAGACCTGTATAAGAAAATAAAAGAAAATGGAATGGGGCATGAGAGAAAAAGCTATTTCTAGTTGGGCAGGATACCAAGTCATTGAACCCCAGCATTGTTTAGTCATTGGCTATGGTCTGAATGAGAAAGGAGCTGTGACCTCAGTAAAGCAGCTTTTGCCAACTGAAGCAATATCCAAAGTGAGCTACGAGTTCAGAGCTATCTCCCTGAAGCATTCTCAGGTGCTGGTGTAATAAATTCTCTATTTCTGGACTTTGATCATGGCGATTCATTTCGATGACCCCTTACAACTGTGCGTAGAATTTCATGTTGGCAGTTGTTTTCTATCATCACATAGAACTCTGTGATAGATTTGTTTGTTTGTTTGCAATCATATAACAATGATTCCATTGTATTTTGGCTTCTATTGTTGCTGTTGAGAAAAGAGTAATCAGTTTAATTGTTGTATTCTAGATGATTTACTGATTATTCTGGCTACTTTTTAAAAAAATCTCTGTTTCTCTCAAAAAAGCTTTATTATTTTTTTTAATGTATCTGTTCTGCAGTTACACTATGATGTTTCAGGTGGAGAATTTTCTCATTTATCTTACAGGCAATTTTGAGGCTTTCTAGATTTATTTGTGGGGCTTTTTGTTTGTTTTCTAGTTTTTTGTTTTCTATTTTTTCCCTCACAATTACGGAATCATTTAAGCAATCCAAAGAGACATATGTCAGAATAAGCTCTATTTTGTTGTTTCTTATGATGCCTTTCGGGTTTCCCTCACCTTTGTCTCTCTGGATCGCATGCTGCATAGTTGATTTTGTGCTATTATCTTTTTTTTACTTATTCTCTTTTAGCTATGTTTAATTTGTTGTTTAATTAATCCACAGAGTTTTTAATTTAAATTATTATATTGTTTAGTCTTAAAAGTTTTATTTTGTTATTTGGCAAAGCTGATTTGTTACCTCTTGTTCCATATCATTTTTTTTTTCTTTCTCTTTTCATATTCGAAACATTATACCCAATTACTTTATATTCTGTCTGGTAAATCTTAGACCTGATTTTGATATAAGATTATGAAATTTTCTCTACCCTGTTATCTTTGATGCATGGGGCATTGTTTCCTTAGATGTTTGAGAAATTGAATGTGAGCTGCCTGGCCATTTCCCTTAGAATTTTGTGGAAGATTTTTAAAGAGTAGATTGAAGTACAGTTTCTCTAGAGCGTACCTGACTTGATCTTGCTAGTCAACTAGATGGTGCTTTAAATAAAAATCTGTAATGTTTTTCAGACTACATAGTTAATGTGAATTTGGCTAAAGAGATATATATATCTCTTTTTTGATAAATCTTATGGCAATTGTAACTTCGACAATTAAATTTTATATATTTAAAGTATAAATATTATTTTGTATATTATTAATACATTAATAATATATTTTTTACATTTTAGGTGAAATTCCCTTCTATTAAGTCTCCACTTTGTTTCCTCTAAGCTAGAGAGTGCCATCTTGCTTCTCTTTATGGCCAGGTGTTTCACCGATGTCAGAGATTGGAGAGTGTCACATTTGACCTAAGATTCATTAAGTGTTTTTCAGTCAGACTCATTGAAAAACCATCAACTATTCTGGACCCATATTAATCATGCCAAGAATTGCTTTCCTGTCCTTTTTGTGAAAAAAATAGATCTTACTTTCCAAATCAGTATCAAAACAATTTAGGAAGACATCCATGCGATTAAATTCAACAAATATTTACTGAGTAATGTCTGAGTCTTAAGTACATTGCTTCAGCACTTGGTAATGACTCTCGTATTCCTTTTGCAATGTGTTCATATATTTATATGTCCTTGTTGCACTTGTTGATAACTACTCAGGAAATAGTTTCCTTGGCTTTGTTTTTCTGTACCTGTATTTATCAATTTTTTTACCTTTCAATCTATATTTAACCAGGCTTAGAAAACATCCTTCTTCTTCACCAATATCTTTTATATAGTACTTTTGCTTTGATAAAAATGCAGAAATACACTATGTACAGAAATGCAGCATTAAAGTGAATGTCGTTTAAGAAATGGATTTCAGGGTGAGAATACCCACCAAAACTCACCTTTTACCCTTTTTTTTTTATTTTTAATCAAAGCTTTAGCCTTTCTGCATGGACACTCCAGATTTGTGTGCCACTATCAATAGTTTTCCTTTTTAAAATTGCTGGGACTTTCTCTTTTTTCTTCCCGAAATGGATGAAATAGTGCATTTTTGTATGTTAGTAATGCAAGAATCTTTGCTATTTAGCCATTTAGCCCAGACCTGCCTTAGTATTTGAGAGAGAAATGGACTATGGAATTTTATTTAGGATTCTTTAGTTTCAACATCACTAATAGTAGAGATCTGTAGACCTTCAGAAAAAAAATGTTATAACCTAAATTTTTAGTTTGTTTGTTTCATTGAAAGAGGAAGTTATAACATTTTTTAAACTTTTACCCAAATATTCTTGAACATTTTTCAGATTTTTAAAACAATAAAGATAGCCTCAAAATATTTAAAGGCTAACATGTTAAATACGCCATTTGCAGTTTTCACTTAGAAAATCTGGGAAGCATAAAAACAATATATATTAGACAAATAAACTAAACATTTATAATCTTAGGATATTTTCCATGGGCGTAAAAATAGTTTT
>NW_006433378.1:326450-327106 GCF_000325575.1 Pteropus alecto | reverse complement strand
TTAATTTATATTTCATAGGACAAAAGAGAAAAAGAAAAGTTGAAACATTAATAAAAAGTTTAAATGTCCAGAAAAATAGTATATTTTATCGGTCCAGAGATGTCCTGCTACGGTTTAAAAAAAAATATCTTTCACTTTGCCTTCAATTTCATAAAATTTGATTTGGCACTCGAACTTAAATAAACCAGCTTTACAAAAAAAAAACAACACAATAATTCTTAACAAATAGGATTTAAATTTCAGCTCTATTATAAGATTAAATACTATCCTGAGAAATACAGAATAGATTCTTACAACACAAATGGGAATAACTAATATGAATTACTAATATAAAATTTCCATCAATTATGAGTAATTGTAGTAAGTTCTTTACAGAAATTACCTCATAATATCCTCTCCACAAGCTCATGAGGCAAGTATAATAACACCTGTGCAGCACTATTTGGACATATTCATTTTCTTAAGAGACATATCCCCTTTTATATAGACACATACTTTCTTGACTTAATAATATGGTAAGTCACTAGTGCTGTGGTAGGAAATAAGACACCCTCCCAGGTGCAAGTTAGAGAATAATCAATTTTCAATGGAATGACCTTAAGCTTTTATTTGACTGACTAGGTTATTGGAGTAGAGGTTAAAAAGTAATTCTTAAT
>NW_006433378.1:325135-326406 GCF_000325575.1 Pteropus alecto | reverse complement strand
TGACTTGCAGAAAAAAGATCTTAATGGAGAGAAACAAGCCATGAAATAGGCAAGTTGAGTAAGGTTTTTTGTGTGGCATGTAACATAAAAACTACAGTATCTTCAGGAAACTAGGCAATCCTTGAAAATGCATGGTGGAGTTGGGTACAGTTGGTGGGTTGACTAATAACAGCTGATATTTAGCGAATTCATATTCTGAACCAAATATATCATCACTTTTTATTCATCCCAAAAATGTTTTTAATGTACTATTGTTATCCCTGTTTTTAGATGATGAAATTGATTATTTGAGAGGTTTAATCAATTGTCCAAGTTTAATGAGTTGGTAAATGGTAAAATGGGGATTTTAATCAAGGCCCTGTGACTTCTGAGATAACAATCTTCATTATTGGACAATATGCTATTGTGAATCCTGGTTGAAAACAAGATCTGCTCCCACAATCCTGTCAAGCCTGGTAGACACCTTTTTTTTTTTTACAGATGAGCAAACCGAAGTTTAAGAGATTAAATAATTAGCACGAAATTACTTAGTTAATGTAGAAAATTAAAATTTAATTTATATCTATTTCAAAAGCCTGTGAATTTTCCATTTACCACATTTTAGATAAATGTGCTCAATCTTTCTTAATGAGGCAACAGTTTTACTCCCTTATGTATTCATTGTAATTTTGGTATGGTTGATTTAGTCTAGGTTAAATGATACTTATAATAGTTTCTCTAATGAGTTTAACTCCATTTTTCCTGTTTGACTGCTAACAGCTTTGCAACTCCATCACTCACCTTCCTTCCTACTCTACAACGAGGCAAGCTGATATAAAGCCCAGATGCTACCTCGTTTGGCAGCTGCAAGGTCAGATCATGCAACTAAGGCCAGCGCATGTGAGAACCCTCATCAAGCTAACCACACCTAATTACCATAAAAGTCAAGCCAGTTACTTTCCCCGCTCTCTATAGCCATTTTCTTTTATTTTTTTTTATTTTTTAAGTTTATTAGGGTAACATTGGTTAATGCAATTATATAATTTTCATGTGTACATTATAATTTGACATCTATATATTCTATTGTGTGATTGCCACCCAATCTATAGCCATTTTCTGACTAGTTTGAGAGCCAGTTCTGTTCTCCTAAGCCAGCCTCTTAGTGAATAAATAAACTTTTTTATATCTTCTTGGTGAGCGTGTGTCTGTGGTGTCATCAATTTTGACATGAAAATTAAAGTTTAGATGGGAGTCTATCTTTCCTCAACAGAATCACTACAGTCCAATACTAG
>NW_006433378.1:319427-325108 GCF_000325575.1 Pteropus alecto | reverse complement strand
ATATATAATTTAAAATTCAAGCATAGAAGGAATTTGCTTAAAGGACATGTGGTAGTTCATAATATTAACAGAAGGCTGGAAAATCAGGCTAAGAAACTGGGCAACTACCAAGAGCATCTAGATAACAGGAAAGAGAGCCAATATCTTGCCTCAGGGACAGTCTGATTGAGATTTTGCTTCTGGCAATAATGCCACTGAGTTTTTAGCACTGTCTCCATTCCTGAGCTCTCACAGCACTGATCTCTAGTACTGCAGGGAAAAGTCACCACATATCCAAATCGTTTGGTTACCTTTTCAAGACTAAAACCTAGAGTTGTGAGCATTTAGTGATCCACATGCTAGTCAACCGCCAAAGAGGGAGAAGGTTTAACTGGCTTATTCTGATAAAATAATGTCTTCCATTAAGACATGAACAATTAACGATAACCTCAAAGAAGAAAGGTTGTTCTGATTTCAGAGAACATAACAATATATATACCACCACATGATATCTCTTATACAGTATTCCTAGGCACAGTAACACTATTCCTAAGTGATTGCCATCTCTTCCTGAAATTCTTTCTTAATTCAACTTCATGAGGCTATTCTATTAGTTAACTAGTTTTTCACTTCTACTTTTTTCATTGATATTCCTCTTCATTCTAGTCTCCAAAAAAAGACACTTCTCATTTTCTACTCTCCCATAGTGATAACATTCATCTTAGCCTCAACTATTGCCTACATGGGTGGTACTAAGTCTCCAACTGTAATCCAAATATCTTTCTATAAATTCAACCTTTCATTTCTATTTCTCTTCTGGATAATTACATCCATATTTTCTTCCACTAGTTCAAATTTAAAATGCCTAAGACCTAACCATCTTCTCCTAAATCCAGCTCTTCCCTAAGATTTACCTATTTTTATGCTACCTTGTCTTCTAATCATCTCACCGCCACCATGGAGTATGTTTGCTTCCTCATGGCCTGTGTCACCAAGGACTGTCAACTGCTGCATAAACTTTTTTGCCAAATTATTATAAACAGATTTATACATATTAGAGCAGAGCACATAAAACAAATTACTTTACCATATATGGCTGAAGATAATTTTCACTGAGGATTTTACCGAATTCATGCATTTATATTTCAAACTTTTTTTTGAGGGGGGTGAAATGAATTCTTTGAAGAGAAATATATAACCCAGTTTAGAAGAGAAATTAGTCTAATAACAAGAGTTATCTCTGAAACATAGCTTTTCATGCACTAGAAATAATTCTAATATTTTAACTTCCTTTCAAAATGTTAATTGGCTTAAATGCTGTATCAGGTACTCCTTCTATGCTAGTTTCTATCCTTTCTGCATCACCTGTCTGGCATTTTTTTGCCATTGTTCTCAGACTTGCCATTGTTGCTTATTAACTGACTCTGGGTGGTCTTTGAAAAGTGTCACACTGACAAAATATGCTTTACCCAATGCCCACAGCTCACACTTCTTATTTCCTGCCTTAGGGCTTACCTGTTGATGCTGAAGTGAGCGAAGTTGGGACCTGCTCAGTGCTTACAACTTGGAAGAGAGGGGAGATTAATGCCTGAAAGATGAACTTCTGCACAATGGAATACCAGACTGGAGGATAAACTATTCTTTCTTCCTCCCCAACTATCATTGTATGTAGTGGTCTTTATATTTTCTTAGAAGACAGCCCCATTGTGTATATAAGTACTAGCCAATTCACTCTTGTACTCTCACTCTTTTGCTGCTTTACTCTCTTTTTCCCTGACTCTGGTGCTCATTTTTACTCCTTAACAAAATGGAAGTTCATGCTTCAGACTTTGCTTTCTGGGCAACCCAGGCTAACACAGGTGTTCTGCTTCTCAATAAAAAGCCTTAGAAATTGGGCTTAAAGGACAAAATTATCTGCCAAGGCCCAGACGAGGGTAGGAGGCAGGGAGGGAAGAAGGGAAAGTTGTTTCAGGAAGAGAAAGTTTGTAAGCACACTATTTATGATAGAAATAATGTACCTACACTGATTAATTATAGTTAAAAGGGAATTAATTTACCGTGACACTAAAATAGTAAATGTTTATGGAAGCTTTGTTGTCTAGGTGCCAAAATGCTCATATTTACATTACTTATAAGGAGGCATCAAATTTGATGCTTTCAAAGACTAAAAGTAATGGCAAAGTCCAGATTTGAAGCCAGATCTCCTTTTTAGAGTAATTTTATATCCTCAAACTATCAATCATAAAAGTGAACATTAATCACCAAACTAGAAAAGAGAATTTTGTATAACACAAAAAAATCACCACTTATAGTGTCAGTGGGTTGCAGAAATCATTATTCAACAAGTTTATATATTATGACTTATCTTGATTTATTCGCTTGAGACCTGTGATATTGAGATTTTATATATCATCTATCTTATTACCACTATCTTTTGAAATGTTCTGGAACTGCTTACTGTTACAGGTTAGCACAAAACATAATTAAATGAACAGTAATGCAAAATAATCCAGGCTTTAAAACCTGAGTTTTTTTCTTCTTATGTTAGAGTTAAAAAACATGTATTATAGTAAAATTTTAATACTTGCAAATTTGTATTTAGGCGAAAAAATGAAAAATATCTTTCCCATTATCCCAATTGCAAATATTATATATGGCAAACTCTAAAAACTTTACATAAGAAAGATGGGGTTGAATTGCTTTAAAAGAGTAAATTTTCTGCTTTTGAGTTGAAAAAAAAATATTCATTTAAAAATCCATCCATAATTTAAGTCATTTTGAAATTAATTCTTAAAATTAATTTTGGTATTAAAAGTATAAGATTAAATTTATTCTGAAAGTATCAAATAAATTGGACATTAAGTAATTTCCCAAGAAATAAAAAATTATATTTATGTCCTATGTTTTCAATTTCTGGCATGTCTTAATGTTAACCTTTATTGAAACAGTATTTGGCTTAGCAGAGGCCCCATGTAAGAAGTGGCATATGACATTAGGAAAACATTTGTTAAATTCAATGTATTTAATAGGCAGAAGTTTGGACAGGATATAAAAAGCATTAATATTAAAAGTAAAAAAAGATATTTTATCTTTAATTGACAATTTGAAGATTTTCTCACCAAGATACAATTTAAGAGATAATCCATACAGTGTGAAATACATTCAGACTATTACAAAAAGAACTTGTATCCAGAATACATACATAATCCTGCAAATAAACAATAAAAAGATGGATGATTTGGTTTAAAAAATGTCAAAAAACTTGAATAGACACTTCACTAAAGGTATGAGAATGGCCAATAAATATATGAAAAGATGACCAACATCTTTAGTCAATAAGGATATTCAAAATAAAGCAACAAAGAGATACTATTCATACCTCTAGAAAGGCTGACCTAAAGGAAAAAATATAATGATACCAAATGTTATTAAGCATGTGGCCAACTGGAACTCTCAAATATTGCTAATGGGTATTGTATTCATTTGCTAAGGCTGTTGTAACAAAATTCTGCAAAGTGGACGGCCTAAATAACAGAAACTATTGTCTCAAAGTTCTGGAATTTAGAAGTGTCGAAGTCAAGGTGTTGTCAGGATTTGTTTCTTCTGAAACCTGCGAAGGAAGGATCTCCATCAGGCTTTTGGTGTTCTCCCTCTATGTTTCTAAATTTCCCATTTTTACAAGCAAACCAGTTACATAGATTTAGGGCCTACTCTAATAACCTCATTTTTAACTTATCTAATTACATTTGCAATGACTCTATTTCTAAAGATCACCTTCTGTGGTAATGGGGATTAGATTCAACATATAAATTTTGGAGGTAAATAATTCAATTCATAACAAGTATGACAATGGCGAAATCACTTTGTAGAAATGTTTTCAGTTAAATATGTCTCTATGCTACAATCTAACAATTTCACACTTAGATCTGTACTCAAGAGATATGAAATCATATTTTGCCAATAAGACTTGCAAAAAATGTTTGTAGCAGTCTTATTCAAAATAGCTGAAATCTGGGAATAATCCCAAATCCCAGGAAAAAGTTTAAACAAACTATGGAATATACATACAATGAAACACTACTCAACAATTAAAATGAATGAATTAAATGCAACATCATGAATTACTGCAAAAACATTATGTTAAGTATAGAAGCCAGGGACAAAAGTATTCCATTTATGGAATTTATGTTTCCATTTATGTTATATGAAATTTAACAGCAGACAAAATTAATATCATACTAGAAATTAGAAAGTGGTTTCCTGTAGAGTGAGGGAGAGATTGACTAAAAAGTGCAAAAAAGAATATTTTGAAGTGATAAAATGTTCTTATCTTGTTTCAGATGGTGATCACACAATTACACAATGGTCAGAACTCAACAAATTGAATACCTAAAGTCTGGTGTATTTTATTTTTATGTTAAACAGACCTAAATTATATACAAACACATAATCACAAACATACAAATACATATAAATATATATTTATTTAAACTAGAACTGACTCTTTTAACTCCATATTGCTAAAATTCAAACATGTAAAAAATATTAAGATTAAAAATGCAAATCATGATTGACATTTTCTTTTTTAAACTTACTTTATAATGAAATTTATACCAATAGAATGATCAGTGAATTTTAATGAAAGTGAAATTCAAGATTGTATAATGGGGATTCCATATATTTATTTAAAATTCAAGCATTCACTATTCTTCTTTTGAAAATAACACAGCTCTGATTTAGCATCTGCTATTCTGTCTTTGACTCATTTGAAGACCTGAATTGTCTAAGCGTTCTAATGATCACTGCCCTTGAAAGATTTATTTAATAAATTGCAAAATTAAAAATATTAAATTTCAAGATCCCTTCTTCCTTCAACTCTTCATGATCAAACATTAAAAATATTTATTGTAGAACCATAATGTTAATTGAAAAAAATATTCACACTTTTATTACCCCAACAATTATAATAGTTTTACTTTTTCCATGATTACATTTCAGCCTTTGTTAGCAGACCTGATTTTTACTTATTATTAAACAGAGCATAAATATAGTTATGCTGACCAATATATTAGAAGTATTTTCTAGGTATTTAAACAGATTACTGTGAAGTCTGTAAATCCATTAAAGAAATAAATAATAAATTATAAGATCTGTGATAAAGATGCCTAGTGTTTTACTCTAATATCATTTCTTCTCAGGAAGTTGAAAAAATATATACATAGAGAAGAAAAATATCTAGGTAAGGTTTATATTTCCTGGCCTCCCTTGCAATTAAGGGCTATTAAAATCTGACCAATAAAAGGTAAGTTTTTTTCTTTCTTTCTTTCTTTCTTTTTCTTTTTTTTTTTTTTTTTACAGTATTTCTGGGAATGATCCTTAAAACAAGAATCATGTCGTTTCTTTCTTTCTTTCTTTCTTTCTTTCTTTTTACAGTATTTCTGGGAATGATCCTTAAAACAGGAATCATGTCTTTCCTATTTACTCCTATCCTCATCTGGAGTTTAAGCATGATGACCCACTTTGAGAAAATTGAGAGTATCAAGCTACAATAAACCTAGGTTCTGGAAGAGAAAGCCTGGGTTAAAATGCCTTGAGAGAAAAACAACCAACTTGTTCATCCATTATTTAATTTGTTTGATTTTATTTTAGTTTTATTATGTCACATGTTTCTGAACCTAAAACTAGCAAACAGGTCCAGAATA
>NW_006433378.1:310638-319401 GCF_000325575.1 Pteropus alecto | reverse complement strand
AGATAGATAGATAGATAGATAGATAATTTTTTAAACTTCTATAAATCCATACATTGAAAAAATTCCAATAGTACAAAAAGATATAAATAAAAATTAAACTATTTACTCTCCATTTTCTTTTCCCAACATAGCATCTGTTAAAAGTTTTTGTTTTGTTCCTCAAAATATATATTTATTTGTCAATATAAATAAAAAGATATACATTTAGATAGATAGCTATATACATGCATTCAAATATGTGTTAGTTATTTTTGTCTATGTAGATAGAGATCAATGTAATATAGATCCATTCAGATGCACATTTTTCCTGATCTTAGCAACAATATACAGTATCTATGGTATGAACTATAAGAATAGCTCATGTTCACTTTCATCTATCTTCCCTCTCTCCTTAACTTCCTTGATTTCATTATTTTTTTCTAACATTCTTTATATAACAATATGTGACTACTGACATTTTTTATCTTGATTTTTCAAGTTTATTCAGGACCTGTTAATTCTCCAAGAAATTGAGAAAATTAATAGAATTCCATTATCTACTACTATCCGCTCTGCCTCCTAATTTTTGTTTGTTATTATTATGAATATATGTATATTATGTTATAATATTATGTTATAGATTATGACATTTAGTGTCTGTAATCACATTTTATATAGTTTTATATATTAATGGTTTCAATACCAATTGTTATTTTTTAATCATGGTTTATTGTTTTCATTTTGAGTTCCCTGAATTTTTCTAGCAGTTATATCTAATAAAGCTTTTATGCTTGGAAATGTCTTCCAGCTTCCTCTGTATTTCAAACACATCTAGATGGTCACTCTTTCTTGAGTCTTCATAATATTACAAGCATTGCTCCATTGTCATTAGAGATTTTCTACAGATCTTCATGGCTCTGGAGAACTCAGGTATGATTTCCCTTATTTCTCTAAGTATTTGAAAAGTTCTTTATTTTAAAAATTAATTTGTCTTTGCACAGATATTTTTGAATAAGTTTTTCCTAATTTAGTGGATCCTTTCAATCTCGGAAAATTCAATTCCTTTTTAATTTCAGAAAATATTCCTGTAATTTTGTTGTCAATTTTTTGCCCACACTGTGTATATTTTGTTTATGTCATAGGCTCTAAACTTGGTCAGTTTCTTCCTCCTATCTTTTAGTGATAATTCTGAAATATATAAACATACTTGATTCTTTGTTTATGCTTTTCATACATATGGAATGCTTTTATTGACTCTCTGTAGATATAAAAACTCGGGTCTTCTGAGAACATAAAAAAAGAAACTTCCTGGCAGTGCTGAGAAGGTGAGAGTTTAGAGGTCTAACTACTTCTTAAACGTTTGAACTAATCCGATTTAGTTTAGCCCCTTTTTCTAAGAGATAGCAGATGCTAACAATCCCTGAGCTTTAGGTCTCTGTAATATAAACTGGGTTCCTTTATTGTTAACACCTTGGCTTTAGAACTAAGCTTTAAGATCTGGCTTTCTCGTGTATGTAGAGTTATCATTCATAAATTGGTCTACAGCTCCTAAAATTGTTTTGATGTTTCCTCTCCTGTTTATTGTGTCTTTTTAGGTGATTTGTGACTAAGAAAAAAAAAAGTTAAACCGTATATTCTGTCATTTTAATAAGGGTTTGTGGGTAGAACAAATATAAATATGTGCTTTCATTCTATCTTCTTCAAGTAGATGATATTTTACTAAATTTTCTAATGAAAATGATTATTGAGTTTTTTTAAATGTCAATATTTATTTGTTGCTGTTATGTATAAAATGTAAATAAAATTTTAAAAAGAGAGAAAATGTTAAATATAAGTAGGCTACCAAGATAAGACGAGGAGAGAAAATGCCTACTTCACATGAAGAAAGTTTTCTCATCTTGAAGATGAGAATTATGTAACTTGGCTTACAATGTCCACAGTAAGATAAATTATTTAGGGTCTTTTTTATATTTTAATACAAATATTTAATTGTTTGATTGAATTAAGCTCGAAGAAGTAGTCTGAAGTATTCTGATCTAAATTAAGAAAAACCCTTAAATTAAGAAAAACTTTTAAAATTTCCAAATGTTACAATAATACCTCATGAGGATGAACGTAACCAGTGTCATTAGTTCTCTTGCCTACACAAGAGAAAATGCTCTGGATTGATCACAATATTTTATTTTTCACTCTTTCTTTCTCCCTCTCCCTCCATCCACCCCCTCCATTTTCTTTTCGACCTTCTCTATTCCCCTTCTCTCTATCTCTGCATCTTTTCTTTCTCAGACATATATTTTGGCATCTGAATGTGAGTGCATGTAGAATGTAAGAAGAAAAGAAGAAACTGAATGTTATGGATTTGAAACTTCTTGACAAAACACAGCTGCTTATGTTGGAGGACATTTTATTCAAAACGTAAATTCCCATAAGCAAGTAGCACCTGGAGTCCAATAGTTCTCAGGCTGATGAAAGTACTGTGAATATGCTGACTGAATATTTAACAACAGTGGTAAATGTCAATTATGTAAATAGAAAATGATATACTCTAGATTTATATAGCACAAACTGAGCTCATAATGGGAAAAAATTTACATAAATAATTACTTGTAGAATTTTTGTTTTTTTAAGAGGAACATTCCAGAAAAACTTTTAATAAATATGAGTTTAAATCATTACTTTCCATCAGAGAATAATTAATAAATACTTATGGAATAGAAATTGTTAATATGATACAGAAGAAGTTAATGGAATTACAATTTTCTGACCACAAAATGATATTATAGATATAACACCAGTTTCTCCCTATAAACCACCTGCCTCCTCTCCTCCCTCCTCTCATCACACCTGAAGGGAGCTAAGAATCTGTGTTCTATGATGCTGACCATCTGGATGAGAATTAAAATTTTTAGCTGAAATTCTAAATGTTTACAAATATCTGCGTGTTTTTTGTTAAGTACACCAAACCCACAACTTTTAAGTTTCTTTTAAATATTTTAATTTTCACCTGGGTATTGTTCTAAAACAACTCATTAATTTATTAAAAAGTTTAATCATTCAACTTTTTTTTTCCCTAACAAATATACACAACATAGCCCCAGATATTATTTAGCCTTAGTATTAATCATATTTCCTTAGGGCCCAGGTTATTAATGGGTAAGTGGGTATGACTAGGACCCTGTTCTTCAAGGATATATTTGGTTTGAAAATAAGGGCTTTCTTCAAAATCTAAATTTACTCACTCCCTGAGACTGATCAAAATTTCTGGAAGTATGTAGGTCCTCTTTTCCAAAGTCTCCTAACCAATCTTTAGCAACAGCACACTAAAAATCAATTGTGCAGTAGAAAAGTATCCTGTGCCAGAAAAAAAAAAAAAAAAAAAAGCAGTTATATAGTATTACTTCAGAGTTAACTTCAATCCTGTATATATTATTAGGCATACAACATGATGGCTATGTTCAACACTCCTTAGATTTTTCTGACATAATTATTGATTATCAGAAATACAGGATCAGTGCATACAAACATCAGACATCTTCAACTTTTAACAGTACAAAAACAATTTGAATAATTATATTTTTAAGTCGTTAAGCAAAAAAATTTAGGCTTTGGGTATTTATGTAATTTATTGTATCTTTATAAACATGTAAAGACTAAAGATCACAAAACAGCATAAAAGAAATCTGAGAATTGCAGAAGAAATAAAATATTTAAAGGTGAAATAAAATTAATGATCAGTCTACACAATAATATTAGCTCAAATTGATTGAGTGCTAATTATATACCAAGTATTACCTTAGATGTTTTATGTGAATTAACCAATTTACTTCTCAAAGAAACCCTTCGACCTTATTCTTATTTTCCCCATATTAGTAATGAAACATACGGTTATGTTGAGACAGTGTAAGTTAGGAGAGATTATATCCAACTGTGGTCTTGCTATTTTGGGTTTAGGCACAAGGCTGAATTGCTTCATTGATAAAATGAGATTCTGTGCCGAGGAGACTTGAATTTATCTTTCAGTTCTAAAAAGCTATTTTCTGGACTTAGTAAAAATACATTATCTGATTTAAGCATTTCTTCTGCTTGATTCAGACTTCATGGATTGTATCTCAGTTTTAAAAAATCAGTAACATGATAATAGTAATAATACCTTTCTCAAAGCGTTGATTGGAAAAGGTAATGAGCATTATAATGAGTTAATGCAGGTAAATATTTAGAACAGTGCTTAGTCTACAACAAGCACAGTAAATTTGAACTAATATTGTTTGTGATGAAATATCGGAATTTAAAGATTTTTTTATTATTCTGTAATTTTTAAAAGATATTATATTACACATTATCCATCAACTGTGCTCTTAATTGTTATTAACAATAACAGCAAACAATTGTTAATTATAAATCGTTAAAATAATCTTAACATTTTAGTATTATGATATTATCCATTACCATCATTCAATAATATGTGATTGTTTATACCTTATTTCATGTAGCACTTAGAACATTGTTTACTCCAAGAATTATATCTTTACTCAAATGAGTTTTACTTTTTTCTCCTTAACATTCATTTGAGAGGCCTAAATTAGAATACTTATAGGCATTTTATTTATAATTAATCTAAAATCCTTTTTGATAGCAAACTTCTTCACAATTTGATCTCACAATATTTTCATGTTGCTTTTATTCACTTCTATTAGCATCTGTCTTTCCCAGCCTTTCACAGCTGGACCTCTAACAAAAATTCAGTCCCTCCTAATTTTCTAATTGACTTTTGACCAGATTAGAAAGTACTATATATAAATGCCTCAGACACCCATGTGACAAGATTAGACAGCTAAAAAAAGCCTGTAATTACCTTATCAAGACTGAATTTGGTAGCAAATAAAACTTTTAAATATCAATTGTCTCTAAACAAGTAACCTTCTAATATTGTTCCTTGTATACCTACAAAAAAGTTTTTTAAAATTATACACGTTGTCAAATATTTGTAAATTGGGAACTAAAAAGCTTTAATCTCAAGTTTAAATAGTATGACTATAGTTTCTTCCATTGTGTAAATATTGCCATTTAAAACTAAAACTATTATGTCACTCTTGTAAATGTAACCATTGGAATTGAAATATCATATCAATCATTTAAATATAAGATCATTCATTTAAAAGTATAAATAAGAAAGAATATGAATTTATCATTGTTCCCTTTTCTTCTTAAACTCACGTTTCAATTCCATTCCCTAAATTTAGAATTTATCCATTAGATAATACATTTATGATTGAAAGTGTTTTATTTATCACCTTATTATACTCTATGCATCAAAAACATGCATATATTTAAATTTAATTGATTTAAAGATTTTTATTTATTATAGGCTTAGTGTTAAATTTTGAATTATAGTTTTATTATGATTATTAATGAATATTTATTATAACAATATAAACATATGTTATTTACATTTATAATAGTTAAAGCATGCAAAGTTAGAAGATAATATAACTTCAAGTGTAAAGGATTATGTTTTGTTTTTAAATTAGATTATGTATCTATAGATGAATATTACCACTGAAATAGAACATTATGTGGCATCATTTCTATTTTTGTTTTACTGATATATTTGTGAGAAAAAAATGTTTGTATACATAAATAAGTTGACAGGAACGAAAGAAATTTTCATATATCAATGTTATAGATCCTAGAATTCCTTCTGAGTAATATTCTAAAAGCTATATTGTGATATTTTCATTGATCTGTCAATGTACAACTCAATTATTTATTTTTTTATTTTTTAAAGGTTTGAAAGTACTCGATTTATAAGAAAATCTGTTACTTGGCTCCTTTCTCAATTATTTAGAAGTAGCCAAAATGCTTTATTAAATTATTATTAGCTGATACATCTATTACCCTTTTAGTTAAAATACCAAAAAGGGATGGGCAAATAGAAATCTTATTAATATATCGAGTATAGTATTTTTTGAGAATACTTTTTTATATTAACATAGGCTTTAAACATACTTTATTGAAATATTATATCTGCAGATTTAATTGATTCTATCTATAAAATAATCTCTATCTTACAGTTTAAATGGCAAAGGCATTTCTCCTTGACAATCTACTACATCAGACTGTTTTATCAAGAAAAATATGACTTCGGGTTTCAATATAAATAAATTTCTGAAAACCACTTGACTTCTGAATTTTAATTCTAAGTTGGATGGATGAATGGCCAGTTCAATAAAGGCACAAAGAGAGCCTTACCATGAATTTATGCCTGGATGAAAAGAGGCAATGCTTTTATTAATATTTCTTATCAATGCTTTGCATTGATCTCATGAATATCTATCTTCTTAGCAATAAAGCGTTTTTTGACAATAACTGGAGAGAAGCAGTGTGGAGTAGGGTGGTAATATAAATAAATGAAAATTTTCACATGCCTTAAGTTCCACTCCACAAAATATGTTAAATTCAGAAAATTCCACCACTAGTCAAATGCACCATTTCTAAAGTCATGTTTCAATTATTAAGATGGCAATGATAGGAAATTCTATATATGTTTTTTCCTACTTTGTCTATAATAGATTGCTGATACCAATACTTTGAATTCTTCCCAGAATTTGTTTACCTAGAGGGTTTTGATACCCTGCAGCCATGCAACATAGTAATATTTGAAATTAATGAGAGGTAGAGATGGACAGTTGTGAAAGGACAGTTTGCTAAGAAAAACAGGCTGGTTGCTTTCTCAAACTGCTTTTTAGGCAGATAAGTTTTAAGAAAGAGTGCATGTGTGTTCGAGATTTGAAATTTGATTCTCTTAAAACCATGCATGCCCATATACACAATGTAAAATCTTTTTGAGCCCCAGAGGTTGTATATATCAGCTTGAGACCGCAATTTTAAAGCAGAGATCCCAAATGATGTCTATAGGAGCCAGGCAGGTAACGTAACTGTGTTAAGTCTTCATGGACTTAGTAACTGTATTAAGCACATAAGTAGGGACTCTGGTAAATTCAAGAGGAGATGCCCTAATAGAATAATGCAGATCATTTGCCATTCAGGAACATAAACCTAATTTTACAATTCAGTTTTTCAGTTAGAATTCCAGCGTTTTTTTTCTCCCTAATGTTAAATATTTAATTTCTAAATGTTGGTAATTCATTCACTATTTGCTAAAAACACTGCTTAGGCTAATTGAAACATATCTGCAGGCAAAATTTATCTGTGTTATCTATTTCTCTGCCATTATCTTTTCTCATCATGTTCTCTACCATTTACCTGAGTTTATATTTTGATTATTCTTATTACCATTCCAGTACATTGCTGAGATTAGAGACTGGTTTTGCTAGAGCATTAACATCTGATGTTGGGATAGCTTGCTTCTACTTTCTCTTCACTCTTGTTGGAATCTACACATGAATGCACAGATCACTTGGGATAATGCATTTTTAGGCGTGTGTCTTAATAGTAACACTCTGTGTCAGGTCCTTTGCTACTTTCTACCACATATTAAATTGGAACATTTGTTTCTATTTAATACCACACAGAGGCTTTCAAAAAAATGTCTGAACTTGATTTGCCTTTGCAAATGCTATGCATTCAGCCATCCAGTGGTTTGCAAATGGTCCAGCCTCTATAAGCACATTAGCTTTCCCAATACGTTCCATCAGTACTACCTCTCCACCCCCTTTTTTTCTGTTTCCAGCTGGCCCTGTTGCTGTGGAAACCAAAATCTATCTTCTTAGTCAGCACCCATTTAAAAATGCCGATTTCTTCATATTTCTGTTCCCTGTGTCCTATGCCTGTGCTCTGATAATTGCATACTGTGCACTTTGTCATTTACCAGTGGGGAGTGAACTCTCCTTTGAAATTCTTCTTGCATTCTTACTACTTGTCAATGTTGTATTCATTTTTCATTACTTAATTTCAGCTTTATACACTCCACTTACTATACGAGTGTCTTTTTTCTTTTTTTTCCCCTCTGTTTGAATACTTCAACCCAATTCAAGTTCTTTCTTTTCTTAAAATCTATATCATTAAGTTTACATTACAAAATCAATTATGTTTTCTTGAATTATTACTATGATTATATTTTAAATTTATCAGAAGCCAGTCATGTAATTTGACTTTAACAAATTGCTTTTAAAGTTATTAGTGACAGGCCTACAATAAGTAGTCTATGAATGCCTATTGCTTAATTCATCCTGGAATCATGAATAAATGCAAAGGGAGTAAACATAATATCTTAAGTGGTATAGTTAGAACTCAATGTCTGTTTTAAAAAACTAGATCAATGTATAAATTTTGTAAAAAAAATTAGAATTTAATTATTAATTAATTAATTTTAAGTTATTTTTCTGTCTTTTGTAGTAATTGTTTTCTTCCTACCTTTCTCTGAAATTATTAGTTTGCATATTTCTTTTCAATCACAACATTTGATACTTTAAATCACATCCTAAATGTCATTCAGCAACTTCAGAGAAATGAAAAAAGCAAACTCATTACTCAAGAGAGGAAGGAGAGCTATGAAGTGGTCAAAAAACAAAAAATAAAAAATCTTTAATCTCTAATATTTACCAATTCTATAAAAGGCTCTTTTCAGGAAGGAAGCTTTCACAAAGAGTGTGTATCAGAAAAGTAAACTTTAGTTCCTTCAGTGTTAAGGAGAGATAAGTTTCAGTATGCTTTGGAATAAATTCCATCTAATCTATGTTCCTTTATATGCTTTTTACTTCTTTTTGACCATCATATTCCTTTCTGAGCTCTCACTAGTCTTTTATTCTCATTCTTATAATATCA
>NW_006433378.1:252682-310590 GCF_000325575.1 Pteropus alecto | reverse complement strand
GAGTCAATGCTTACTGACATAACAGTGATGAGTGACATTATCTTTAAACTTGTTTTACCTTTAATTTACATACACAAACAAAACTTTTGCTTAGTCCAACTTTAGTGTCCACACCTTTACAACCATGGAGAGCCCTCTAAGTTAATACACAGAAATTAACCTACTTGCATATTTGTGCTACAGTTAAATTCAGGATTATGTAATTATGAAATTTGATGGATAAAATTATTTTAATGCATAAAATCTTGTGAAGGTAATTGGAATTGGAACTTCTTTGAGCTGCAGGGAAGATGGCTTGGGGATGTCCATTGTCTTTACAAATTTTGTTCAGGATTACAGTAAACTAATCAGTTAGAATAAATACATTAGCATTCCTATCCTCTATGGACCCTTCTATGAATGGCAGACTCAATATCTAGGTTCTACTACCTGGCTTCAGTGTTCCAAATACAGTTCATTTCTCAATATATAATTTAGCATCTGTTAGGTGAATTTGTATTAACTATAAAATAGATTTTATTATTAATATCAAAAACTTTTTGGACTCACATTATCTTCCACTCAGATTATTCTCTCCAGTATAATTACACTTGATATTGTGATCTGCTAATGACTAATATTCTGATCAGATCATTTTTGAGTGTCAATGTTTTAAATTTCCTTTAATGAAACAAGTTTTGTGTTGCAGAAAAGTATTTCCCATGTGAAAGCTTACATAAGCATATTCTGCATCTGTACATCAATGGATCTCTGGTTTAAATTGAAAGCACAGATTTTTGGAAAATGTAATACAAGCTTAAGCCATAAAGAAGTTGAATGGCTGGACCATAATGGATCAGTAATGAGTCATTAGTGACTGAGGTGAAGGAAAAATTGCTGTAACGTAATAAATGGCTTTTCAGCACACGTAACATTCGGTAAGAACCAAATGTCAATGGGAATCCAGGTGCCAAGGCTTCCTGTGAGTTTACAAACTATTCAGAAGACCACAAACAATTTATATCTTATAGTAGAGAATAAAACTAAATGTTTGAATTCCCAATTCTCATTAAGCCTAAGCTACTTAGGTGGTAGAGAGAACAGTATAAACAATTAAGAAAATTGTGTAGCATACTGATTACTTGCAGCTCTTTTTAAAGTCAGACATATAATTCTAAAAGAGTTTCCAACAGTGCTCCTTATTTTTTTGAAACTGGTTCTCTTTTCTGAAAGCTTAAGCAGAAACCTTAAACTGCGAAACTGGAGCAGAATTCTGGAGGGTCCTGCTGAGTCAAGCATTACCTTTTATTTTCTGGACAGTAAAATGGTCTAAAGGATCCAAGAGAAGAGAATGGAAGACACTGCCTGGGAAGGCAGAGAGGCAAACTCAAGACCCAGAGAAGCAACTATTTATTATCTAGGAAGTATTTAGATATTTAAATTACCAGTATTGGCTTATCATAGAATAATAGGTGAACATCAGCCTGATTGAATGAATATCTTCAGCAAGACTGAAACTTTGCCTAACAAAGAATTTGCTATTACAGATGTTGCTACATGATGCTGTCACCAAATGTCCTCATTGAAGGCTGATGTCTTTTACTTTCAATAGATATTTCTTGTTCTGTTCACAGATTAAGACATAAAGGCTCAGTCAAGTTATGTGACAATTTACAGAGCCAGAAAATGGCAGGACTTTAGCATATACAATATTTTTCCACACCCAGTGCTTATTAAACTATCTCTGTTGGTGAATAAAAGCACCACCCCGCCACCTGCGCCCCGCCTCCCCCAACTGAACCTGGTATAAGGGCTCCAAGTCCAAATGAAACCTTGGGAAGGAGTGCAGGTCTGCTCAGCACAGGGGAACAGAAGGGAAAAGGCAAATCTTTGGAAACCCTTGTAACATTTTGTTCTTTATAATTCTGAAAAAAATAATTTTTTAGATATATTATCCAAGAAAATACTTTGCATGAAATATATTTAAATAAGGCTTAGTTATGACAGGTTGTTTAGGAAAATTAGGTGTTCCAGAGGGAGAGGCTCCCTAGTGAATGAAGCTGAGCCCTATCCGAGTTTACTAGGGGGAACTGTGAGGTCAGATGCAGAGCCAGACTGCCCCCATGTGAGTCCTAACTACACCCTTCACTAGGTGTGGGGACATTGGGCACATCACTGATCTCTCTGAACCTCAGTTCACTCATCTATAGTACAGGGATATTTTTCTTTATTCAGTTGCTGTGAAAATTTTGTGAGGTGGTTTCTATTTAGAGCTTAGCACAATGACTGGCAAAAAAATAGGCACTGAATAAATGTTAGTCTTTACTATTGCTATTTTTATATAAGGAAAAGGAAAAGAGAAAGTCTTATGCCTTAACAGCTGCTATAGAACTTTTTGCAGAGTGGATATTTGATAAATGTTTGTTGAATGAGTGACCAATGAGTGATATTATGAAAGTATTGTTTTTCTTGATTTTTTTCTGTTTTTAGTGTGATTTCCACTCATACAAATTATTCATTAGAGTCAGCATTGCGTGATTTAAATTTTTTTCCCCTGTAGATGCATATTTCTAGAGTTCTTTACATAGTAACCTGGAAGATAATAGGTTACAAGACTGCGGCAGACTAGGAATAATAATAATTTTATAAATGATAAATTCTAAATTTGCTTCACTTATATAAGTGAACTATAAAGGATATAATCAAATGTAATGTAGCATAACATGCTTCTGTAGTATGACAGAGTATAAATAAGATAAAAACAAAGTTATGTTATAGCATGCAGTAATATCTAATATTTATTATATGCTATACACATCAATAAGATCTATGGGGTATCATGAATTATAAGAACACGATCTCAATCCTTAAGAGTATCCTCCTAAGTTACAATATAAAAAATGTTTATTTATTTACTCATTTATGTGTGCATTCATTCAATTAATCAACCAACATTTATTAGACGCTCGTAATGTGCCATGTACACTCTTGGTACAGTGTTCTTTCAAGATATTCCTAGTCCTGTGGAGGATATAACAAGTAAGTAATTAATTAAAATTCAATGTGTTAAGTATCATAAGAGAGGTGAAAATACATGAAACAGAATATGATATATCATTAGGACAAATTAAATGTAACTAATAGAATCTGGTAGGAGTTCACAGACTAGACAGTTAAAGCCTTTAAAGATGTTTCTGAGGTCTAACCAATATATTACAGTGAATGATATTAATCGCAGGTCAGCTGGAAACAGTAATCTTCCTGGAGGAAATGGATTTAAAATAGATCTTAAATTCTAAATTTGATAACAAAAAATGGTATCAAAGTAGAAGGGAAGGAATAGACCATCTGCTATCTTAACCCAGTTGTTTTACATTCAACTGTCTGTTATGACTGTCCACTTGCCAAGTGAGCTTTGCATGTCCTCTACTTTGTACCATGAGTCATAGACTCTTTGTGGGAAGGTTCTTCAATGTTATTTAAATGAACTTTCCATCATTTATTGTCTAGAAGGTATCCTTGACATTTGGTCTCTATACTGGTCTTCTTCCCCTTACCTGAACACTCCCAGGTTGCTCCTTTTCTGCCTCTTTTATATTTATATTTAGAAAGTGTCTCTCTTCTAAGCCCACTATTTCCTGGTTTCCTCCATTTGATACCCTTTTCACTAGACAGTTCTCCAAAAATTTTAAATACCGCTGTTGTATTCAAAGTCCTCTCTTTTAAGACCAAGCATTCACAATTTCTACAACTATATCCACATGGTATAGTTTCTAGATTGTTGACTTTTGGGGGATTATAAATAGAGGTATTAGTAACATTTTTCTCTAGCAGCAAGGGTGGATTGGAGACTCCTCATAAGACCTTGGGGTGTCTTGCCACATTTGCTGATGGCTTTTCTTTTCTTTTTAGAATAAAGTGTATGTAGTGGCTGTTTGTTCCCCAGCTTTTTTCTTTATTTACATGATTTTTTAAATCCCTGTTTTAATTCTCCATTTCCTGTTATAATTAATTGTCACTTTTAGGTAAATTGCAATCTTTTCTTAATGTGGTTATGGTGATATTATATTTCAACCTTAGTAGTTGATTTACTTCAAGAAAGGGGCTTAAACTCAGTTGTGTCTGTGTTACCTCTCTGGATCTCTATTTCCTATTCTGTAAAATGAGGAGTCTTGATTAGATAAATTCTCAAGTCTGCCTTAGCTCTCAAATTTGTATACCATGTATTTATTATCCCATTGGAACAATAGGGGACAGCAGAGGTAACTATTCTTTTCGCTGACTATACAATATCAATATTACATAACAACAATAAAGACAACACAACAATAAAGATAATTTCTCGTTAAAGCAGTTCTTGATCTTTGTTCCTGGCTGAGGTTCAGTAGAGTGTGTGTAATTTATACCTGCAGAAAAAGCATTAAGGGGAGGAGGAAGGCCAACACAAACTTGTGATGAGGAGCATGGCAATTGTTCCTCTCCTCACATAAAAGAGAAAAATAAGGACTAATAAACACTACTTTATAGAGTAATAGACACCAAAGAGGGTGGGGGAAATAAGGACCATTGGTAAATAATAGGGCAGTGCTACTATCTCTTGCCATTCTTTATTCCGTTCATGACATGAATGGAGTTTCATAAATTACTTTCTAAAGCTGAAAGTGTTTTTCTTTGAAAAGAGATTCATCATCTATGATTCTGATTCCCTCTACTTAAATGAATGAAATCAATTGCATACACTGTAATAATGCTGAATAAAAATTACCTTTTGAGACCATAACCTTTTCCAAATAGCATAATAATTGAAATGCTACCCTGCTACATGACATCTGTGAGAATCTTACTTTCCATTCTATTCTCTATGAGACCTCAAAATCTTGCAGCGATACAAAGAATAAATAAGCTTAATACCTGCAGCTTTATCTTTTTTCCTCTGAAGGCCAAGTTATCTCAACTGTCCAAACCCTCAGGAATAATATGCTGTGATGTTATCTGGTGATTATAAAATTATTAATTATATATTTCTTCTAAGAATTATATATAAAAGACTATAAATAAATAAAAAGATTATAAATACAAGCACATAATGCATAAATAAGTAATACATACATATGTATGAGTGCATACACACATAGTCACACATACTGAAATCATGTACGCTTTTAGTTTAGGTAGTATACAGTGCTTTTCTGAGTGCTCATTTAATCTTCACAATTCACAATATGCTTATGGGGTATTATTATTACTATTTTATATATGAAAAATATGAGGCATGAAAGAGTGAAGTGATTTGGCCAATGTCACAGAGTAAAGTGAGGGAAGAAGAAGTGTGACTCCAGAGACTTTCCTCTTATGCCATTGCTCATCTTTATTTTGCCACATAGATGTATTACATAAATCTAAATATTGAATATCTACATTCTATTTCCTATGTCTCTACTGTGAAATTAATAAAGTTACCAAAACTAGTGTTGGTTTAGTAATGTTACATTGACTCATTAAGACTTGGGTGGTAATAAAGTGTAGAAAATGGTGGAAGAAACTAGTTCCCACTAAAACTTAAAACTTGAAGTTTAAAACTGAAAATTAGCAATATCATTTTTCTTCTCAAATATATTACTCCTTACTATGCTTTAATGTGTAGACAGGAGTAAGGAATGATGTGTTACCAAGGAGATTTTTAATTTAAATATCAGACATATCTATGGGGTCCAGCAGAGGATAAAACACAATTTATAATTCTCCTCACAAATCATATTCAGTCTTCTTTCATTATTTTTAGAAGGAGGTGGAGGGCCTGAGAGGGAGGCAGAAGGAAGAGTTACATCATTCAAAAGGAAGAGAGTGATAAAGGAAAGTGACCCTGCAAATCTTTTCTCACAGTTAGTCATCTCAAATGGGATTAGTCATTTAGATCCTTGCTGTATTAAGAATACAAGCAGGTACTTAGCAAAATTCAAGTGTGTTATCATCTGAAAGGACTCAATATTTTGCCTTCAATTAGTTGTTTTATTATCTTAACATTTCTTCTTCCAGGGCCCCAGAAAAGAGGTGGCTAATAGCTAGTGAAAACTCTTACATATCCAGTACCCTGGTATAAGCCCATCTCTATGCTATTTTAGTTCGGCAGATACCAGGAATACACCTCAGAACAATTAAAAATATAATCTTTGGCAGCGAACCCCAATAATGGGATGTTTGTTATCTCTCTAGGGGATTATAATGTTCATTCAGAGCGTTCATGCTTTCTCACTTTGGTTAGATGTTATAACCCCATTTTAGCAGCTAGGATGCAAAATCAAGAAACCGGTTTACTATGTCTATGAGTTTTTGTTTGTCTTGTTCATTTATTGCTTTCAATTTTATATCCCATATATGAGTGAAATCATATGGGTCTTGATTTTTTTCTGTCCGACTTATTTTGCTTAGCATGATTATCTCAAGATCATTCATGTTGTCACAGATGGCAGTATTTCATCTTTTCTTAAGACTGAGTAATATTCCATTGTATATACGTACCACATCTTTTTTAGCCAATCACTTATTAAAGGACACTTCAGTTGTTTCCATGTCTTGGCCACAGTGAATAATGCTTCAGTGAACATTAGGGTGCATATATCTTTATGGATAAATGTTCTCAAATTTCGGGGGTAAATACCCAGAAGAAGGATTGTTGGGTCATATGGTAATTCTATTCTTAATTTTTTGAGGAACCTCCATAATGTTTTCCATAACGACAATGCCAATTTACATTCCCACTAGCAGCATATAAGGGTTCCTTTTTACCCCATATCCTCTCCAGCAGTTTATTGGTTACCAGAGGGAATGCGGGGAGGAAGGCGGTAGATAAGGGTAAAGAAGATCAAATATATAGTGATGGAAAGAGGTTTAACTTTTGGAGATGAGCAGAGAATGCAATATACAGATGATGTATTATTGAATCGTACTCTTGAATCGTACTCTATAAATTTTATTAACCAATGTCACCTCAATAAATTTAATTAAAAAAAAAAAGAAATAGATTTACTAAGGGGGGAAAACAGAAGACTTTGAAGGAAATGGTGTGCATTTCCATGTACGTAGCTCATATGACATTGCAGAATCTCAGTCCTGCTTATGTCTTTAATATCATTCTAAGTGCTTCTTTTGCTCTTTTACTATTGTCCAATCACTTTTATTCTAATTCGTCAAATGTGCCAAACACTTCTGTGCTTTAGGACTTCACACATATTAGTCCCAATGTACTTTTTAGAATGTACTTTTCCCTACTCTTTACTTGACTAGTGTAATATTTTTGGTGGAATTTTATTATGTCAACTTAGCTAAGAAGGATGAATGTTACCCAGAATTCTCTTCCCTGTGTGGTTCTAAATTAGAAGCAAGAGATATTTGGCAGGAGATTTGAAATGCAGAAGAGGAGCAGCAGATATATATTTTTTCACAGTCAGACATTCGGTGCAAGGGAAATATGTGCAGGTGCTGTTGTAGTTCATACAGGGTTTTTCTTTTCAGCTGGCTCACCTTGTTAGCAAGGAGCAGCAGTAAGGCCTATAACTCCTACAGAAACTGCCAGTTCCTCCTTGAACTTCTCAACTTCTCTACTAGGTGCATGTTTATGTTAATTTAATGGCAAGGGTTCCAGCTTTTCTAGAAAGTAACTTGAATTATAGAAGTTGGCAGCTTAAAGGTAATGAGAAGCTGATGCAAGATCCAGTCCATTCTGACCTGTTCCAGTGTGTTCTCACTCTCTCCACATCACATTCATCTTCTCTTCTCACCTTCCAACATCAGATGCAAAAATGGAAGCCTTACATAGGCTCCCACATTGTATGTACTCAAATCTCTATATGAAATCCCTGGTATATTCCAGTGATTCTGCTCCTTCAATTGAACAGTGACTTATCTAGTTTTTGTTCTTCTTTCAGGCTTCAACTTAAATATCCCTCCCTAAGGAGTCTTCTCAGATGTCGTTACCCAGAATATGCCTTTCCTTACTTCTCCAGTTACACTCTATCTCATCATCTTTCCAAGCACTTATCATCATTTATACTAATTTTATTAAGCTTCCTTGCTATTTTTATTGTCTTTCTCATTACTGTGTATACTCTATAGGAGACGGAATTATTTCTGAGATAGGTTGATTTGTCTCCTCTGTGGAGAAGAAGATGATGAAAAGGAAGGAAGAATCAAAATAAGAGATTCCTCATTCGATCAAAGAAACAGAATCACTAAGACTGATACATAAGGGATTTCTTATAGTGGTTTGAGCTGACACGATGTGGGAGCTGATTAAGCCTGTGAAAGGCTTCCTTCTAAACATCTGGTGCTGGAAGCTGAAGTCAGCAGTGCAGGAAGTTGGGAAGTTAAAACGGATGTGAAGTGGGGAGACTGGGGACAAACTGAAAAAGGTGAGAATGAGCTGGAACTTGCATTAGTTTCCCATTCTTCATTTCTAGCGACCAGCAGAATGATGATGCTTCAACAGCTTAAAAATGAACAGGCTTTAGTGAGCTATTGATTTTGAAGTTTTCAATTCAGATAGAAATTTCTGGATAAAAGTCGAGATTGGTGACACCTGATTTAGATATCAGATGGTGGTGTTTTTTAAAGCCATACTAGCAGTTAAGGCTATCCAGGCAGATTGTTGAATTGAGTTAGGAAGTCCAAGGAATCCTTAAATATTTACGATGTAGGAAGATGAGTTAAAATATGAAGCTTAAGAGATCAAAAAAGATTTTCCATGCTTTGAGTATAAAGTGAAATTGTTTCAGGTCAGCAAACCGCACAAGCATTAAAAGCAAACAAAAAATTAACACCATCCTCTGAACCAGCGGCCTCAGAACACTATGAGTATTTAACATCCTTTCTCTTTCTCTTTTTTTTCCTCCCTCAGCCCTTCTGCCCAAATACTCATTGTAATGTTCCAAATTCCCTTCAGTAAGTTCAAACCTGAGAAGAAAAACTGCATTGCTTGTATCAATAGTTCTCAAACTGGGGCAATTTTGCCCCTGAGAGTACACTTGGCGATGTTTGGGGATATTTTTTATTGCTACTGGCATCTGGTGGCTAGAGTTCGGGATGCTGCTAAGCAACCTACAATGCACAGGACAACAGTCCCCGCTCCCCAAAAACATCCATCCCCAAAAGGCTGATAGTGCTGAGGTTGAGAATCACTGGTCTAGAGAAACATTTTGCAAATAATTGTTTTTAAAATGTAATTTGCACAAATTCTATGTAATGTGTAGTTATGTGATAGATTTCTGTATATCATATGATATTTGTCTTTTGCCTGTTTTATTTCACTTAGCATAATGATCTCTAGATTTATCATGTTTTGCAAATGGCAAGATTTCATTCTTTTTTAATTGCTTCATAATATTTCATTGTGTATATACATCATATCTCTTTTATTCGTTTATCTACTGATAGACACCTAGGTTGCTTCCACATCTTGTCTATTGTAAATAATGCTGCAATGAACATGGGGTGCATGTATCTTTTCAAATTAGTGATTTTTTTTAAAATAAATAACCAGAGGTGAAATTGTTGGGTTATATGGTATATCTATTTTGAGATTTTTGAGGAATTGCCATACTGTTTTCCATAGTCACTGCACCAATTTGCAGTCCCAACAAATAGTGCACAATGGTTCCCTTTTCTCCACATCCTCACCTACACATTGTTGTTGACTTTTTGATAATAGTCATTTTGATAGGTGTGAGGTAATATTTCATTGTGGTTTTGCTTTGCATAGCCTTGATGATTAGTGATATTGAACATTTTTTCAAATGTCTGTTGGCCACCCGTATGTCTTCTTTGGAAAAATGAGTTTTTGTTTTGTTTTGTTTTGTTTTGTTTTGTTTTGTTTTGTTTTGTATTGTTTTGTCCTCTGCCCATTTTTCAATCAGGTATTTTATTCCTTTGTTATGAAATTGTTTGAGTTTTTAAATATATTTTGGATATCAACCCCTTCTAGGATATATCATTTGTGAATACATTCTCTCATTCAATAGGTTACCTTTTTGTTTTGTTTGTTTCCTTCACTGTGGAGAAGCTTTTTAGTATGATGTAGTCCCATGTGTTTATTTTTGCTTTTGTTTCCCTTGCTTGAGGGAATGTAGCCAAAAAGATATTACTCAGATTGATGTTAAATGTTACTTCTTATGTTTTCTTCTAGAGTTTTATGGTTTCTGGTTTTATATTTAAGTATTTAAGTCTTTAATCCATTTTGAGTTTATCTTTGTATACGGTATAAGAGAGTGGTCTAGTTTAATTTTTTTTTTTTTTGTACATATCTGTCCAGTTTTCCCAATACCACTTGTTGAAGAGACTGTCATTACTCCAGGGCATATTTTTACCTTCTTTGTCATAGATTAGTTGCCCATATAAATGAGGATTTATTTCTGGGGTCTCTATTCTGTTCCAAACTATATGTCTGGTTTTGTGCCAGTACTATAATGTTTTGATTACTATAGCTTTGTAGTATAGTTTGAAATTGGGGAGCATGATTTCATATTTCCAACTTTGTTCTTCTTTCTCAAGATTGCTTTGGCTATTTGGGGATTATATATTATGATTATTTGTTCTGGTTCTGAGATGAATGATATTGATATTTTGACAGGAATTGTATTGAATCTGATAATTGCTTTGTGTAGTAATATAGTCATTCATTTCAGTCAATGGGCATGGTCTACTCTTCTATTTACTTTTGTCTTCTTCAATTTCTTTTTTTCAATGTCATAGTTTTCAGAGTACAGGTTTTTCAACTTCTTGGTTAAGTTTATTCCTAGGTATTTTGTATGCAGTTGCAAATGAGATTGTTTTCTTCATTTCTCCTGATTCTTTATTACTAATGTGTAGTTATGTGATAGATTTCTGTATATTATTTTTATGTCCTGACACTTTACTATTTTTTTTACTAACTCTATTAATTTTTTTGTGTGTGACTTCTTTAGGATTTTCTATATAAAGTATCATGTCATCTACATATAGTGAGAGTTTTACTTCTCCTTTTCCTATTTGTATACCTTTTATTTCTTTTTCCTGTCTGATTGTTTTGGCTAGAACATTCAGCACTATGTTGAATAATAATAATGTGAGTGGGTATCCTTATCTTTTTCCTGATCTTAGAGGAAAAAATTTTAGATGTTCACCTTTGAGTATGATGTTAACTGTGGACTCAATGTATTTGGATTCACTTTGACATCAGTCAGAAAACAGAAATAGATTCAAATGCACTTTCATGCTGTGATTGCAGCCTCACATTGTTGCCATTACTTTTTAAAATCAAGACATTTTATTTATCAAATGATGCTATCTCTTAGACCTTATTTCTACTTGGAAAAGTAGTGTAAGATCATTGAATGACAAGTATATTAATAAATATGGAGGATTTTTTGTTTATTTGTTTGTTTGTTTTTGTATGAAGTCTAGATTATTCTGATAATTTTATGGTATAAATTTAAAGAAGAAAACAAAATTGGGAAAGAATCCAGAGAGTATAGCCATGAGTGATGCTAATACTAAATGGCCTAGAAAGTAAGATATATAAAGAAGGCTTAAAAAAGGTGGTTGGCTTATAAAAGAGAATCTTGAGGAATGAGTTTTGAAAATTCTATTTGAGCCCCAAAACAGAATATATAAAAGCATATTTAAATTGTATCAAGAAAAAAGGTTAAACATAAAGATGAACTGTATGATTATACACTTGAATCATTTTTGAAATTGGTACTTTTACAGCATTTTGAGGGCAAGAGTCTAAACTCTTAAGCATGTTGAATTATTTATAGTGCTACTTGGGTAAGAAGAAAATGTTATTTATTTTTATCTCTATACATACCTTTTTATGATTTTAATAAATGCTTTTCTAAATATATATTGCCAAAAGTGGTTAAATAAAAAATACATGCAGCAACACCAGAATAAAAATATATCGAAATATTTTACTGCAATGAAGGTAGGCATTTGTGTGTATGAGGAATTACTATTGTTCACTCACGGAGGAATTACTATAGTTTGTTACCAGAACTCAGTAGTTTAGACTCTAAAACTTTATTTTAGATGTAGAAAAAGTAGTTATCTTTTAGACAGACTAAAGTTAACCTAAACAAGGCCAATGTATAAAATCCTGCTACCATTATGTTAATTGACAACAGAATATATACTTGTCATATATATAAGAATTTTCATATTGGCCCAATCACACATTCTTTCTCAATAATTAGGGTTATGTTTGGTTATTATATAAAATTGTAATAAAGTGAATTAGTGCACTAAGCAGATAGGCCAGTTTATACTGTGGTAACATATTAAACTCTAAAATCTTTGTGGTTTTATATAACAAGGATTAATTTCTTTATTGAAGAAATGGAGGGATAATAAATTGGTTCTCAAATATGCAGTTGAAAGTGATACATACTACTTTTGGTCACGACTGATTAACCAAAATAAGTCGTGTTGCCTAATTGGAAGAGGGCTGACAAATGTGGAAACGCATACAAACATTTGGTGAGTTGTAGATGACTTCATCCCGGTTAGACCAGTTGATTATCTAGTGGCATAGGTTAAGATAGGCTGCTATAATAATCCTTGTGGTTGTGTGGAAATTGTCAATGATTCAAACAGCTTAAAGAGTGGGGCTAATTCTTCTTTTTTAAAAAACCCTGAAGTAAACATTTTTTACATTCTACATTTCTTGTAATTCGATATCTGACCATCTTATTTTCAACTGACATAATCCATTTAATATGTTTACATTTTAAAACAATTCACACTAAAATCAGCTCACTTGGTCCATTCTTTTGCTTTAGGGTAACTCAATCACATCTGTGATTTTATTCATTATACGTTGACTTTATTTTTGAACTCGATATGGGAGAGTAGGAGCGCAGGCAGATAAAATGAATGATGAATTCATTAAATATTTTAATCAAAATTTCAACTAATCAATTACTATTTTGTTAAGGAAAAGTACAGAATTTACGATAAAATATTTATATATTACATTTTCTAACAACTGAGTCATTTTAACTAAATTAATTCAATGTTTAAAATACATTTTAAAAACTTGTTAAATCTGTAAGGAAATTGGTCAGCTGTTTTCTTTATTTCATTGTTTTTAAGATACGGCTTATTAATACAATATTTTCTAAATATTATGATTTATATTTTGTTAAAAAACACTTATGAAATTTCAGAAAATATTATTTACAGTAGAAAATAACTAGAATTAACCCATATGTTTATCAAGAGAGAAGCTTGTAGTCCTATGACAGTTTATCCATAGAACTGTGTATGGTAAGATATTTGGAAAGAATGGGTTATATCCACATGAGTTGTTGAAGATAAATGTAAAATAGGGTGTTTAACAATAGAATATATAACATTATCCCATTATATTTAGGGGTCAAATAAGCTAATGTAACATATTAATACATGAATATGCAAAAAAAAAATGTGGTGAAATCGTCACCAAATTCTGTATCTGGTGATGATTTATTAACATATTCTGTAATATTTAAACTTCATATAGAGCATAGACATTACCTTTGTGATAAGAAAAACCAATAAAGCTATATTTAAAGGGACAACTGACATATTTGATTAGAGAGAAATTAGGTAAAATGATAGTAAGTATATTATTTCTGAAGTAAACTTTAAGTCTTATAATTCAAAGTCAAAATATCTATGAAACTTAACCAAATAAAATACCTTCTTGTCCTAGGATTGCACTCTATTTCCAATGTATTTGTTATATTATCCAGCACTGCATAACAAATTACCCCAAATCTTAGTAGCTTAAATAATATTTATTATCTCACAGTTTCTGTGGGTGAGGATTCAGGGAGCAGTTTAGATGGTTAATTCTGGCCAAGATGTCTGACGAAGTTTCAGACAAGCTGTGTGTGTGACTGCAGTCCCATTTGAAGGTTTGATGGGATGGGAAGCAGATCTACTTCTAATCTCTCTCATGTGATTGTTGGCAGGCTAAAGTTTCTCATTGGTTGTTTTCCAAAGATTTCAATTTTTTGCTACATGGATCTCTCACAGGCTTCCATAATGTGCATATGTAATGGCAAGATGCTTTTCCTAAAACAAGTTATCCTAGAGGGGGCATACTCTACCCTAAGGTAGAGGCTTTTGTAACTGAAGTAACATACCAGAGTTTCCGCTGTATGCTATCGATAATAATGTACTACATGTTATATTCAATTACTGTAATGAGTTATGGAATGTATTAAACTAATACAGTCAGGGTGGGTACTAAACGAGCGTGTGAATAATAGGAGACAGATCGTTATGTCATCAGAGCCATCCTAAAGACTGTCTACCACATCTTCTTCATTCATCTCTCTTTCTACTCATAATATTTATTATCTCATAATCCAAATATATACTGGTTTATTTGCTTATTGTCTCCCTCTACTAAATTATGGGTGACATGAAGATAGAAACATTGCCTATTTTATTTGTCACTGATGTCTAGAATACTACCTGGCTTATCGTAAGTGGTAAGTAAATATCTTTTGAATGATTGAATGAACAAAAGATTAGTGAATCTATATGGAACAGTTTGAGAAGTCGATTAGTAGCAAGAATTTTAAAATTTATATTTATGTGATTCATATTTTCATCATTTTACTCAGTTGCTTATTGTTTTATTCAAAAACATATATTTTAATAAGAGTGCATTTTAGCATAGGTCAGTTTAGAAGGCTTTGTTTGTTGAGGGAATGGAACAAAAGTGATGGAGAAACCTATCAACTCCATGTTTGCAAATAGAAACATAAGAAATAATGTCACATTGGAAAAATGTGAACAGATGATTTTGTTGATAAAAAAGAGAAAATATACACAAAAAGTATTTTGAAAAAAACTATAATATATTTGTAGCTCCAATTTAAAATCTATTTTTGACAGGATAAGATAAAACCATCCTAATCTTTATTGGATTATGAATTTTCCATCAAAGAACAGTTATATTTCTAAATATCATTAAACTCATTATAATGTTGAAAAGAAATGTTGGAGAAAATTATAATTTAAATTATAGTGGAAAAACTCTGAAAAGTCAGCATTATTAATAACTGCTGGAAATTCAAAATCTAAGTATCTGACTAAACACCTGTTTTAAGAGAAAAATAGAAAAGTGGGCTAAATAAAGACACTGAGTGCTAAGACTGTAATTCTTCAAAGAATAGACTCTGAAATTATTCCAAACATTTTTTTTTTAAGAAGTGAAAATAAATTGGTGTCTATTGGGAAGAATGTTGTTGTATTCAGGTCTATTAAAGAGTGAATATGCTTAGTTGGGCAAACTGGCTTGTGTCTATTCTGTTTGTCAATGTTCATGCTGTACTACTTCTTAAATATTATTTTAAATATCATACCTGATATTATCTTTTAGTTTATATTTAATTGGAGGAAGTAAATTTCAGCTGTTTTTTCTCCTTACATATTTGATTGAACTTTTTATTTCATGTTTGATCATTTCCTACTTCCCATGTCTCTGGGCAGTTTTGCGATGACTTTCCTAGTGCTGTTTCTACTTAATACACAACAAGGCAGCTATAAATGAAAGCTTAGCATTCAATCCTTTCCTGCAATTTTTACCTTTAAAACTTTTCTTCGTGTACAACGCTTACTCAAATATCCATCATAATGTCTTTCTTTTATGTTTACTTCATTTTAACTTTTTTTTTCCTTGAGATATGAACCCAGTCAGTATCTAGCATATATTTATATCTGGAATGTAATTCACTCACTACAAAAAAATCATTTATCAGCTATTAGTGTATATGCCGGCCTATGCTGGTTAGTGGGATATAATGATGAATAGAATATAATCCCTGTACTTTGGAGATCAAAGAAATGTTACTAAAGGTGGAAAATAATACACTGAGTATTACAAAGTTTAAGTACTGCAGGCACTGTGAGAGAATAGAGGAATACTTAACTCTGGTAATGTCAGAGAAGGTGTCTTGGATGAGGTAATATGTAAATTTAATTTTAAAAGAGGAATAAGAAATTTCCAGGTAGAAAAGAAAACCATATGCAGTAGTAGCTCTGTTAAGAATCCTCCATTGAACTAATTAGATTAACTGCCCCTCCAATTATCAGAACACAACCCCAAAGCAGGCTTGGAAGATGAGATTGCTTTCTACTGAAACCCATGTGGTTTTCCTTCCATCAGTTGTATATGTTTATTACATGCTGCATTTATTTTTTAAAATTGCTTTCAGTTAAAATTTTATTATAATTTTATAATTAAGGACATATTACATAAACAGATGAAGCAGAACAAAATAAAAGTCATCTATATAAAACCTTATTTGTATGTTTTGAAAAGGATTAAGATTGCTATCAATCTAGGTATATGACAATGCTAAAAGATATGGTGAAAAAATTTAAAAATATTTACTGTAAGGTTTTTTTAACTCAGATTGCTTTTTAGTAGTTTCTTACTCTACTTCAAATATCACAAATATAATTATATATTACAAATCATGCAATTTTAGTCAGTGGGCCCACGGTAAAGAAATACACTCAATTCTATATCAAAATATTTTTGTTTTAACATATAGCATGTTGCTTAAAGTATAAATGTATTTTATTAACTATTCTCTACCTACTGGATTTTTTCAATGAACTGACTATTAGGCATTTTGTTTTTTTCAGAAAAGAGAGTTTCTAAAAAATCAGGAAAAGTAGAAAAATAGTGGCCTGAAAAAGCCATTGTTGTAGAAAAAGTTGAATAATGTTTTCCTATTCTTAATAATGATTTGTTTTGTCATTAGAATGTAAAACAACATTCAAGGCTAGGTTTGAAGTAAACATTTTTATCGCAAAGGAGAAAAAGGAATGCTGAGAAAGCATCTTATTGTTTTTTTACAAAAAGGGACACCGACAACTTCTGTAATAGTCACAAAAAGTACACAAAACCTAAAAGTAATAAAAATTTTGTCATTATGTACAAAAGTCTATTCCCTATTACTAGATTGTTGGAATAAAACTTATTATTTTACTCAATCGATTTATATGCTTAGCGTTGTGCGAGTTACTCAGGTTATTCAAGAAAAGTTCCTCTCTTCTGGGAAGTAAGATCTAGTGGGAGGCATAACAGACAAAATTACAATACTGTGCTATAAATGAGTTCTACAGTTATAAGCACTACATCAGTGTATTAGTTTACTATTGCTGCTTTAACAAATTATCACAAATTTGGTGGCTTAAAAGAACACAAATTTACTCTCATCATCCTAAACTCCAGAAGTCCAGAAATGGGTAGAATTAAAGGACCCCTCTAACACTGATATCAGTCAATTGTTAATAGACAAATATTTATTAAAACCTTTTAATTTTCAAGGTTCAATATATGATACTACCTCTGTTCTTATGGAATTTACAGCTTTTTAGCAGATGAGGCAGACATTAATAAAATGATCACGAATATCGCAATTACAACAGAGTAAGAATCATGAAGATAAATATCATAAGAGTAGAGGGAAGACTTATTGCTGAGGGCCAAGAAATGTTTCCCTGAGAAAATTAAATTGGGATATGAAGGAATAATAGAAAATAAACAGGTGGAGCAGAGGAAGCTCTTAAAAGCTTCCTGTCTTAAAACAGGAAGAAACATGTAAAAGACCCAGAGGTTCAGTTAGGCGATTAAAAGAAGATCAGTGTGGTAGAAGATAGAAACTAATAATAATGTAAGACCATGCTAGGTTTTTAAAAATGTTTTTGCTAAAAATTTGAAGCATTTTGAATAAGGATCTTGACCTGATTAGACTTACTTTGTGAACTAATTGTTTTTGTAGAGATGGGCAAGAGTGAATGCAGAAGAACAAGTGACTAGAACTGCATTGCAATAGCCCAGAAAAGAGATTATAGTAGCTTGTTCTGGGGACAAGAATGTGGAGAGAGAGAAAAGAGGATGGAGTCTAGCGATTTAAGAGGCAAGATCACAAGAAATTGCTGGCGAATATGAAAGATGAGAAAATATAAAGTGTAAACAATGACTCTATCTTGAGAAAGTGAATATATGCTAATACTGTTCAGAGTTAAGAACCACTTAGGGAGACTCAACTTTGCTGGGAGAAAATGAGGAGTTACTTTTTGGATGAGAAGAGATGAAAGTCGATTTTCTCTGAATTATGAAGCATTTCTGATTCCTGGGGTGAAATCACAGTGGTAATCAAGTCAGAAGTAACAGGAGATTGGTAATAGCTTGGAATAGAGGATGTGAAGTGTCCCTTTTCCACCACTGAGTGGGGTTTTACTGGGGATGAGTTGAAGGATGGTGGGGAGCATGTCACACACAATGGTACTTAGGAATTTTAGATTTATGTAGCAAGAAACATAGAGATATGAAACTTTTTTCTATTTTCTGGTCTAAGCACAGATTTGGAAGTGTACAAGGAAGACAAATTATTGAGACAACTAAAAAATTAGGAAATTTTGGTCTGAAATTGTAATATTAGATTTAAATTTCCACAGTGGAAGATATTAGAGTAATGGTAAGGTTTAAGTATTGACTATAAATGAAAATGAATTAATATTTGTCACTGGCTCTTTTTCCAGCTGTGTGTCTTTAGGCAGGTGACACACAGCACTTATGTGTCCTACCTGTAAAATGGAGATAACGACAGCTGTATCACAGGCATGTTGTAAGTTTTAAATTAATTAATATGTAAAATGTGTAGCAAATACCTAGAACATGTCGAATTCTGCATAAATGTTATTTCTATTATATGCAATATGTGGATTCTTTTTTCTCCATATTTATACTATAATTTATCCTGACTTCAGAAAAATTTTACCCTTAGCACTCAGCAGAATGAAATAATATAACCAATTTTACTACATATTTCCTTCGTAAATCTTCCTCCAAGGGATTAGAAAATACTAATACTGTTCTTGTTAACAACTTAATAGCAGTTTCTCAATTGCACTAGAATTCCAATGGCTATAAGTAACAAAATGATCATCTACCTGTAAGAAGCATTTATTTAGTAAATTTGCATAGGTACGTATTATGGTCTCATAACTCAGCTTGTTTCTCCTCCTTATTATTATAATGATTACAACTTAGATGCCACTTGACATTTTCAGTACTAAAAACTTATTTTTAAAGCAAGAGCACAATTAAGTTGACATTAAGTCACTAAGCTAGCATTAAGCCTCTTCAAATATGAAAAGAGCTCTTTGTAAGTAAAAATAGAAAGAAGAAATACCACTTTTGAACAACTTACCACTTCCAAGTTATCTGCTACATTGATGATTTCATTTAATTATCATAAGATACCTGTAAACTTGGCATTAAGCTGAGAAGCAAATGGCGGGAGACAAAAGGCAGTTGTCCAATATCAGTGGGCACTGTATTTAAATTTGAGTGTTTATCTGGTTTCAACATTTGATTTAATTGTTACTATTTGTCTTTATTTATAGAAGAATTGAGCTGTCTGTAGAGGAGGTTCACTGTAATTTAGACAAGAGAAAATTATTTCATTTTACAAAAGATCTTCCAGTAACATCCAGATATCATCAATTGTTCTTCAGGGAAAGAAAGTGTTCTGTGTTGGAAACACATGGCATAAACATCCATAGACTTCATAGTAAGAGCAACAGAAATTAGGGAAGTTGCAAATGATATTTTTAGATGTGCACTTGTGACAGATCAGATTCCTGAAGACTTGAAAACAGTTGTCATAACACACTTATTGGAAAGGCATTTAGTGATGACAAGAAGAGGAGCAGAAAATTGGTTAGCTTAATATAAATTATGGGGAAACTACATTAGAAAGCCAAGTACAGAGAATAAATGCTTACAAAGACATTCTACGTTTGAAATAAAAAATAAAATTGCTTCAGTATAGCTTCAATTACTAATTTTGGTTACCATTTCAGACACTACTTCCCACCACCTGTGGGATATACTCTGACATTTATATTTATACTAATTTCCCACCTAAAACCATGCATTTGTAGTTTCTAATACAGTAAATGTGGTCATGGTTCAAAATAAAAAAGCACATATAGATTTCACTGCTGATCTTCCAATAAAATACGTTGGTATGACTTTGTGCTTAGTCTTCTCATAAAAATGTCTGGTCATCCAGTTATCTAATAGGGAAGTGCTAGATGCATAGATTAATTATTGTTATATATCTAACCACTCCAAACTCAAAATTATTTATTCTAATGCCTCTGTGGATTCTCAGAGTTTGCTGATATAAGCTATGCTTGGTGAGACAACTGTGCTTCAAGCTGTGAGTCTGGTTGGGCTTGGCTGGGACTTTGCAGACGTAATTCAGGTTACTAATCAGTTGACTTCAAGACAGAAAATTTATCTTGGACTATCTGGGTAGGCCCAATGCAATCACATGAGCCTTTAAAAGCAAAAGAGGAACTCAGGCAGATGTGGATAAAGGGGAAATGAGAGATATTTGAAGTATGAGAAGTACTCCACCTGCTATTGCTGGCTTGAAGATGGAGGGAACCATAGGAAAGGCATGAGAAGAAAATGAATTCTATCAACAAGTAGTGATCTTAGAAAAGAACCTCGAGCCTTAGACTAAATTGTAGTCCTGCCAACACTTTGATTTTGGCCTTGTAAGATGCTGAGCAGAGAATCCACTTATGCTGTGCTAGACTTTTGACCAAAATTGTGAGATAATAAATAGGCATAGTTGTAAGCTGTTATATTTGTGGTAATTTGTTATGCAGTAATAGAAATCTAATATACTATCTCGATCAATGTTCATTACTACTATGGTTTTAGTTTTTGAGACATTTCAATGTTGAGATTTATCACATAGAAAAATGATGAACTTTATTAACTTTAATTTTATGTTTAATTTAAGGAATTATAATAATGACATTATATTTACTTTTAGTGAAAGTATAACCAATGTAAGGGAAGTATACAAATTGATGTGTATTTCTAAATAGGTTTTGTGTTATAATAGAAAAAGCACTGGAATAACTACCTAAATAGCAGACTTCAAGTCCAATACTAGCCATGTGACACTAAACAAATCTCTTGTTTTTTCTGTATGCTATATTTTTTTCTATTTAAAATGGGTGTTATACTGTCTCTTCTCTAATCACAAGGTTATAAAATTCTAATGTGTACAAATGCACTTTATAAAATATAAAACATAATATAAATGTGACATTATTATTAGACTGCCATTAAGTGCAATATTAATGTTTATGTTTTCTTACTTAATAAAGAATAATTTCTATAATTCCACAATAATTAGATTTCATAGGATGTAGCTTTCTCAAAAATGTAAATAAATTTATAGATGGGTAGGTGGATAGATAGTATAAGGTATATGTATTTAGATTTTAAAAAATCATTGTGTTCTAAGGAAGATTTAAAATATACTTAGAAAGCCACTCTTTCTGCATACATAACAAAGGGTTACCATCATCGTAAATATCTCACTCATTAAATGCCACTGTGTAATTTACATTTTTTAAAAGCAAAGTTGCTCAAGCAGCAAATTCAGTGACAAGGCTCTTTATATTATATATGTGGCATTATTAATTTTGCAGCATTTCAAGGAGATGCTAAAAATAGTATGTCATTAAATCACAAATGTACAGTATTTTCTAAGGTCTAGGTACTCACAAGTCTAAACTCACAAAGAAAAGATGAATGCATTAAAAAGCTGATTAATATAAATAATAGATGAGCAAAACAGATATTGTCTTAGGCAGTACAATTATTGGTCAATAACTCCTTATTAGTTGTCTATGTTATTATCTTTATTTTAGTACTTCACTTCTTGTTCTTAAATCTGGTAATTTTCTTTTTACACCTTAGACCCTTCTGGTTTTTTTTTTTCTGACAAGCAAATCAACCTAGTAAAGATTTAACAAATCAATCTACTTTTAAGGATTTTCATTAAATCTTTATCAATACTAAATTTTAAAATCTATTTTTTTCTTTTGCAATGGTTTTGAAAATATGACTATGATGTGCATTGATATACTTTATATTTATTTTGATGGGGTTTGAACTTTTATCTGTAGATTCATAGTTTTCATCAAGTAAAGATATTCCTTGGCCATTATTTCTTCAAATATTTGTTTCTTCTCCTATCAAGCCTTATTCTCTTTGTGCTTCATTCTATTACTATGTCTTCAAGTACACTGACCTTCTGCAGTATCTAATCTGCTGCTAATACCCTCAGGTATATTATTTCTTTCAAATATTGCTTTGCATCTCTAAAAGTTCTATGGTTTTCTTTTTAAAAATGTTTTGGTCTTTTTGTTATCTTCTAGTTCTCCCTTCATCATATTCATAGTTTTGTTTATATTCCTGAGCATTGTGGGCATACACATTATAGCTATTTTGAGATACTTAGCTACTAATTCTCTCATCGCTGTAATTTCTGCATCTTTCATGATTCATTTTTCTGTTGATTATATGCCATTTTTTTTTCTTTCTTTGTATATCTAGTAATTTTGTTTTTGATCCTGAACATTATGAATCTTATTGTTGGTGATAGATTTATTTTATTTCTTTAAAGAGATTTGAACTTTTCTCTGTCATGTAGGTTAGTTACTTGCCATTGATTTGATCTTTTTGGAAAAGCTATTAGACATTGTTAAGGTGGGTTCGGAGAAGTCTTTAGCCTGCAACTGATTTGAACTAACTTTTAAAGTGATAACCATCTGTGGACTATCTGATGTTCCATAAATTTAAATGAATTTAATCTTTTGGCATTTTTGAGCTGTAGGATTTCTTTATATTGATATTGCCCTAACCAGCTCATGGAATGTCACCTCATTCCTGTAATGACAAGTGAAAAGTTAAATATTCAAAGAGACCTCTCTGTAGTTCCCTGAAGCTCTCTCTCCTGTGTTGTTGACTCTTCTTTGGTATTCTTCCCAGTACATTTGAGCCTGCTCTACATCCTTTATCTCTGACTTCTGGCTCTTCAGCTCTTTGAGACTGCTTGCCTTTGTTTAGTTTCTCTTTTCCTGCACCACAGCCTGGAAACTGCTTTCAGAAAGTAATCTATATCAATTATAAGGCTGGCTTATTTGCTTCTTTTTTTCTCAAGCATCAAAGTACTGTTCTGGCTGTTGTCTAATGTCTGAAATCTGTTATTTTATATATATAAAATTATATATAAATTAGTTGTTTACAACAGCAAGTTCATTTTCATAGCAGTGCTTTATGGACAGAAATGGAAATATCTATAAAGTCATTAAAAAAGAATTTTCTTATCTCTTTCATTGAAAAGGTCCAAAGATAATAGTATAATATAGACAGAAGGATACCCAGTATCCAGATCTTTGCTTTAAAATACTATATTACTTTGCTTTAACCATCAAAATGAAACAGAACTTTTTAAAACAATGACTGATTTCAGACATGGGACAGGGAAAGTAAAAGATGAGCCTGGAAATTCTTTTTACCCTAAAAAGTAAAAAATGCTAAACAATAATAATAAAGCTTATATAAGTATACTAATATTAGATAAAGTAGACTTTAAGACATAGGGTATTACCAGGTACAAAGAATATTCATAGTGATAAAAGAGTTAATTTAATAAGAAGATCTAAAAATATTAAACTTGTATGCACCTAATAACAGAGTTCAACGAAACATGAATTAATAACTGTCAGAACTAAAGGGAGAACTAGACAAATCTGTCATTATTTTTGGACATACTGTATGACTTTATATACATTTCTAGAACATTAAATACTAATATAATCTATGGAAAATCTCAGTGATGGTTGTTCTTGGTGGGGGGTTGACTGTAAAGGGACTATGGTATTTTCTCAGGGTGATGAAAATACTTTTTATTTTTCTGACTGGTATGGTGGTTTCACAGGAATGCACATTGGTTAAACTCCTTGGGCAATACACTTAAATCTGTGCATTTTATTCCATGTAAATTCTCTCTCAACAAAACCTGAAAGAACTGCCCAGTATTCTATGTAATACTCTTTGTCATTTACCACATTTAATACTGGATTTTCTACATATTTATATGTATTATTCCCCTGTTGGAATTAAAATCATGCCTGAGTTATTTACTTACCATTGCAATTGTGTAGTACTTTGCCTAATTTAGATCATTAATAAATATCAATTGAGCAAGTAAAAGTTAACTATAAATATTGAGCTCAACATTTTAAATTGGACTGTGTTTTGTGTTTCCTGGCAGAGCTTGGGAGAAATAATGTCCCTTCAGCTAAATTTACTCATTGCTTGATTCTGTATGGCCCACAAGCTAGAAATAGTGTTTACATTATAAATGGTTGGAAAAAAATCAAAAGAAGAAAATATTGTCTGACAAATGAAAATTTATATAAAATTCAAATTTCAGAATTCATAAATAAAGTTTCATTATAACACTGGAAAGTAGACGGATGAGAAAAAGATATGTCATGCAAACACTGAGTATGATAAAGCTGATATAATTTTAGGCTTCAGGGCATGGGATATTACCAGACGTAAATAAAAATTCATAAAGGTAAAAGTTGAAAGTGCTACTGCCAGAGCTGAAATAGAGCCCAGGATTCTGATTGTAACAAGCTCTCAATCCCTCTGAAACAAAACTTGCTGTAGAGTAATTGGAATAACAAAATAAGTCCTAAACATAAGCCACACAAATACTCAGCTATTTCATAAGATGCAAAGTTAACAGATGGGGTCATGCAACAGATTTAGTAATAGGAGTATAAGTGATTATGTAGGCTACAGGAGTGGATACAATTTAGAAGACTGTGAGATAAGGAGATAACTGGTTTCTGCCTACACAGTTTCAGCAGCTTTACAAAGATGAGATTTATAAATACTTTATAAATTAAAGAAATTAACTACAGCATCACTAAACTGAAAGTACCACCTACACTACTTGCACAGTTTTCTATTAATAGTGAGTGAAGCATTAGCTGCCAAGCCCTTGGAATAAATTATTATGAAATTAGAGCTCGCAGAGATGAGTTATTGCCTCTCATATGCACATTACTTGTAGCAAGAAAATACCATATTTGGAGTCAATCTCTTGTAGAGTCCAAAAGCTACACAGTTACAGTGACATAAGAGCTTACAGCCTTACAGCCTTATTAATGTTTTATAGAAATGAGATGGAGAAGATAAAATGGATAATAATTTAAATGAAGATGAGATGGTTCTTCTGTACATCTTGATCCTTTTTTTAGTCTCTCAGCTACTTGTAAGGGTACAAGCAGGCATTTCTCATTTTACAAGAAACATTATTCTATGGCATTATTTATTAAGGAGGGAATAAATTTTGTATTACTTATGTGAAAGATTATAGTTAGAAAATATTGAGGTCCACACTTAATAAATTGTGATCTATCTTTGCAATGTGGGTCAAAGAGAGTTTCCGATCAGGATCACCTATCTATAATTAGTATAATGATTATAACTCTTAGTGGAAATAACAAGTCCCTTGAGAATTGCTTAATCAAAAAGGAAAGTTTATAACCAGAATAAAATATAAAGGTAGTTCACAGTTTACAGGACTTCTTGTACCCAGGCCTCAGGAAAAAAAAAAAAAAAAACTGAAACAAATGCCATTAGGGCTCTTGCTTTGTCTATTACTTTGGTCTGTGTTCTTGTTCACTCTTGGGGCTGACCAAACTCCTCTCGTAGCTAAAAATGACTGCCTTTAGTTTTCAAGTTTAGAATCTCCTATTGTAGAGGGATACCACAATCGAGATTAAATGTCTAGATTCTTTGCTAAGGATCTACCTGGACCAGGTGGTATCGGTAACTTACCACCCCTCGTCTAACCACTATGGGCCCTGCAGCCCTGCAACTATGTCTAGATAAAGTGGTCTCATTGTTCTAATCTGACTAACACTCACTAGTAAAACAAGTAAATATAGTAATAGGGTCAAACTGATATCAGTTGTCTAAAAAACTCCATTATCCATGAGACAAGAATGTTTTGCTTGCCCTGGCTATAACTTTATAGGGTTGTTGAGTAGAAAAATGATGTAGGTTAGTAATATTTATGATATTTTTGTACTAATCATAGAAATTTCTTTATTATATTTAAAGAATTTCTTTCTTTATGGTTCTTGTTGGAAAGCTAAGCTCCCTGCACATACTATAGAAGCTAAAAATGCTGGATTCTCACATTCCAAGACTCCCGAAAACTTCAGGCATGAACATATGGCCCAGGTGGGCCACCCAGCAACATTCCATGGGGAATGTGCATCTTGATGTAGAGTTGCCACAAACAAGAATTTGGGTGTTGGACCATGGCAGCTCAGGTAGTTGTGCTCGACTTCATCCCAGTTACAGGTGACAGTAGCACTGTGGTGGTATTCAGTGTCTGTTATGCTATGTCTTCCCTGACCCTGTTAATGATCTTAGTTATAATCTTAGCCTATGTTTCCACGTTTTTGATCCTGGCTCTTCCAGTTCCTGGTGCTTTTTTTCTATTCTTTTAAATGCAAACAATATATTTTTCAATAAATTTCTTTTCTGTTGAGGCAATAGTGAAAACCAAATAGTGAAAACTAATAAGTAGTGAAAGTACTCATAAAATCACTTCTGAATATTTGATTTTCATTTATAGTCCTCAATCCACCAACTTGGAAAGCTATCGAGGAAAAAACAATAAGACAATTTGCTTTATATGAATCCATGCCCTTTTAAAATTAACATCTACATGCATTTGTCAGAATTCATTGAAAAGATAATACAAATCTATACATTTAATTGTATATAAAATTTACCTCAAAAGCAACAGAAAAGCACTGGAAAAATATCAAACTTTGGTTTATAATAAGCATGTTGAAGTGTCTGTGGAAATATACTAGATAAATAGATATGTGATAAAGCAGATATAGTAACATGATAATTGCAGCAGATACATAGTATAAATATGAATTTTTACTGTAAAATTCTTTAAACTTTTCTATGTGTTTGAAAATTATCCTAATAAAATGTCGGAACAAAATAAACGCCTAATGAATCAGTACTTCCTAACATAAAAAATGCATTCTCATTTAATATATCTATGTACTTGAGAATTTAGAAAAATCTCTATTTCTACTATTTCATGATAGTATTTTATATTGCTTTAAACTAATTTACCTTTGGAGTTTCTAAGTTCAATGTGTACCATTCTCATTGTTTATAATGGGTCATCTTCAACGTTTAAGTTTTTAATTCCACAATGAATAGTTATGCATTTTAGAAATATTTCAGAGATATTTGGTATATATTCTTCTAGAATTTGCTTTATTAAGTGGCTTTTTAAAAGAGAGACGGAAGCAAATGTATGTAAATGTATATTATTTTTGTCATTTAATAAATCTGGCCAGAAACACTGCTTCTTAAAAATCCAAATTTATCATTTACCACTTCAACCTTATCATGACAAATATTTGTTTTTATCCTTCAGATTTCTCATTGACCTATTCCATGGGTATTTTATGTTTTATTGATTTTCCCAGCTACTACAGTATTGTACACGTACTTCATAATACAAAATTATTGGATTGTTCTGTCTCAGTAGCTTAGGAACTGAGATGTTAATCAAGCACTGCCTAATAGACACCATCATGAATAGTGCCACAAAAATAATGTAAAGAAAATAAAATTTATTTTAAGAAATATTAAATAGGTCATTTTGTTGAATGGTTAAGATAGGTAACCTCCGACCCTCAGTTCTTGAAACTTAACAGCTTCATGAAAAGTAAAATAAGATGCTTGTGCCACCTTGTCCAATGCATGTCACATGCTCAGTAAATGTAAGTGATAATTGCTATTATTATGTTACTGTTGATTTGCACATTTTTAGCATATTGACAGATTAAAATGCACAAAAAATGTTGTGCTCAAAAGTTTCAACATTTTTTTCATAAAAGTTTTGCCTTTTTTATTGGTAATGCAGTCCTATTTTCAGCTTAGAAACATTCTGACACCACAAAGTCTGAATCCTTTGAGTCTCAGTAAGTGAGATTTTGCTACCTAAGAATTTAAGATAATGACCTCACCTAATGTTTTATATTCTTTGGTAAGTCATTATTTTTCTTTTTTTAAACCTCTTTGCTAGACTAGTGACTCTGGTACTCCATTTGTATGCAATCAGTCATTAAATAAAGTAAAGATTTTGTTCCTCAAATTATATATTATTTATTTCCTTTTTGAATTAAAACTTTGCCATTTGTCATATAAGAGCCATTCCTATCTATTCAAATACTTTCTAAAATTCTCACTTTCCATCAATGTTTGCTATATTTTTACAGTCACGAAGAACAAATAATGTATTAATTTTGCTGTCTTTCTTTCTTATCTAATGGAATTTCCCTTCCAACCCATCTTATGTGAATCAACTATCATGTGGCAAGTACCAGCTTCACAGATGGATCACTAATGGCAATCACACGATTGCCAACCTGAGTTTTGCAACACAGGTGCTTAGATTGGCTTTGCTTGCCTGCCAGCAATATACAGATTTTTGGCAGACCCCCACAATTGTAAAAAGAAGCAAAGAGAGAGTGTATAGCCATTCATTTGGCACTCATCTTTATCTGCAATGGGCCCTGCACGTGAGCCAAACTCACTGCTATCATTGCCCTTCAGTCCCTGAATCACTGTCATGTTCTTGATTGCTATCTGCAACTTACAAGGAAACAATTTTGGCCTCATTACAAATGTGAAAATTTAGTATGGAAATAATGTGTTTCATCATCCAGTATTTACTACCAACAAAGGAGTGGAAACTGAGAAACTTGAAGACAGTATTTTTTCTTCCCAATTCAAAATAAAGTGTTTCTGCAACAAAATAAAAATATATTTAAAATGAGATTTTCTTCGATAAAGTCATACATATATTTGCTATTTTTTAAAATTAAATGTTTGATTTTTCAACCATAACTTTGTCCTTCATACTTAGACACATGTTTAGAGAAAGTGATTGGTATTTATATGTATGTGGTTGGGCCTGAAAATACTGTTTGTGTTATTTTTTCAGCATGAGTACATGTGAAAATTTTTCTTTAGTGAGAATTTGTGCACTGGGCTGATTTCCAGGAATCCTAATATGAATTAGAGATACATTCACCCCTGAGGAATTCATGGTAGAGTAGATGAATAAAGTGAAATGATATTGCTGGGGGAGAGGAACTTCTGCCTAATGAGGGTCAAGGAAAGCAATAGAAAGAAACTGACATATGCTTAGGATGTATAGTACTCCATTAGGAAAGTATGCAGATGTAGGTAGTTCAAACTAAGAGAAGTGGAAGAGCAGGTTTGTTTTGGAAAATGGGATTTATATATGTTTGTTAGGATTAACTAGAGATATGGTTGGAAAGATAGTCTTATATCAGAAATGAAGATTAATTATTTATTCTAAGGAGTATAGGGTTTATTTAAATACAGGAAATGCATATTATAAGCATCTCTAGATAGAATGCTTGAATTACATCCTTAACTAATAAACATGTTCCACTTCCCGAGTTTCCCCATCTTAGCTGCCCAATCTCACTGCACCACAATACACTGAGTTAATTAAACCAAAAATCTTAAGAGTCATTCTCAAGTCCTCCTTTTCCTTCACACCCATATTCAATCCATTGAAAAGCTTTGATGATTTCACCTTCAAAGCATAGTCTATCTTTTACTTGTACATTTACTGTTATTATTGACTTTCAAGCCACAATCATTTCCTGTCTGAACTATTTTAATAGCCTCTTTAGTGGTTTCTTTTCTTCTACTTGGACCACTTTTCCCAGGAATCTATTTGTCACATGGCAGTCAGAATGACCTTTTTAAAAAGTCTAAATCATACTTATTTAAGATAAAATGCAGTCTTAATGCTTTTATAAGATTCTATATGATTCAACTTTATCTCCTGAGGTTCCTGCTATGCTTTCTAAACTTCATTCTTTGCCTCAAACACAATAAGCTTATTTTTCCCCTTGGGGTCTTTTCACTAGCCTAGAATATTCTTTTTCAGATTATTTGCATTGTGCGCCCCACGAAGAAAGATTCATTTAATGTAAACCCTCGGAAAACTTTATATGCTGAGATAGAATCCCCATGGTCACTTGAGGGCCCACATTTTATAAATAATAAGAGCCTTGCAGCCATTTACTGATGTGGGCTTCTCACGTACTCTGTATTCTAATAAGAATGTCAGACTGAACTCAAGACTTCCTGCACTATGCCCTGCTCCTGTGAGCCATGTAAGTCAACTTCATAAGGCAGTTACGAGCTTTGTCTATCAACTAATGGACTAAGCTCCGCACAGTCCAATCAGAACTGCTCCATGACAACCAATCAAACGCATAATGCCAACCAATTAGGACTGTGTGATTCAGACCACTCAGAAAGTGTACGAATTTGGATACCTCATTTACATAAAATGGACATAATTGGGAACCTGGGCGAGAACTTCTGTAAAAGGAAGCCTCTCCTTTATCTTGGCTGAATAAAACTTTGTTTGCTATCTGAACCTGAGTCTTTCAGGCTGCAGCTCCTTTTGCTCAAATAATGCTTTTTATTCTTTATTACAGTCTGAAATTAATTTTAGTTTACAGCATGAAGGTCTTTTTCTTGTTATTTTCATATCAGATTTAGGTAATAGTGTCTTTGGGGACCATTTGTGAGCACTCAACTTCAGTTATCCTCCAGGCATGCACTGTCACAGTACTCTTCCAAGTAATACCCTCTGATTAGCTGTGAAAGGAAATAAGGAACTTGTGACAAAATGTAAAACAATGTGCTACTTTCTTTATTGAGAAAGTTTTGCTGTGTAACTAAAAATGTCAACAATAATATCTTGGGTATAAGAATCATAGTTTTATTCAGAAATTACAGAGGTCAATCTGGTGGAAACTCTAGGAAGAAATAGCTTTATCTTGATCAGAAAATAGGCTGAATTATCTGACAACCTGTCTGGGCATAGTATTCTTACTTTTTGCCCTGTGTTACCCTCTTTTTACATCTTATCAACAGAAAAAATGGAGGAAGAGAGTGTGTATGATGTTCAAAAGAATTATGTTAGGGTGTGATTATATTACGAAAATGTTGGTGCTGCTTTTCCTTTATCTTATGAGAAGGAGAAATGACCTGGGCTAGGAGGGTTATCACATCCATTTTATCTATTCTGACAAGCTAGGGCATAGATATATTCTGATATTGATTAAAGTAAACTATAAGTGCCCATTTTAACATTCCATTATGGAAATTAATGATGATAAATTGTACTTTCTTTTAAGGAGTTCTATCAGATTTTTTTCCACCCCTGTAAAAGAATCAACGCTCTGGTTGAAATCCCAGAGTTATGCACCACAGAGCCTGGAAGAGCCATTTTGGTCCAGAAATGTTAAGGGCAGGTGTTACTATAGTCATCCATAGACATTGAAGAACTTAATAAATCTCTTGCCAAATGTATAATTTTAAAAAGCATGGCTTTCATGGGTTACTTAGCAGCAAAATGCTGCTCCAAGCAGTTGAAGGTATTAACATGTTGGATGGAATCATTTGACATCATCCGTTATATTACTGAACAATGCCTGCCAAAAGCAACAGTATGGGTATTCAGTTGTTATTGCATTTCCCTCCCTGAGAATAATTAACAACAGGTTGTCTGCCTTTTTAAAATTACATTTAATTATTTGTTTTGAATAGTATATGTATGAAAGCACTCAAAGTATAAAAGTACAAAAGGCACTGAAAAAAAGAACATGAAAAATAAATTCTCAGTTCCACATTTCTATCACAGCCATCTAGTTCTTTCCTCACTCACTGTTATTCTTTTTATGTTTCCAGAGTAATTGTTTATAAATATAAATCACAATGCAGCTATAATATTATGCACATTGATGTCTTTCAATTCAAAAACCCTGGAGATTTTTCATATCAGCACATAAAGACTTACCTCATCTAACTGCTGCATGGTATTCTATCTTATGAATAAATCAAATAAGCTTCAATATTGTCCTACTGGACATTTATGTTGTTTCCTACTTTTTGTATAAAGAAGAATTTTTTTAAAGTCTTGAAGAATTCCTGGGATATGTGTACTATTCTAACTTTTTTTTTTTTTTGAGAAATAATACCCTTTTTCAATTTATGAAAATTTATATTTAACATACTTTTTCTTGAATTACATCATCAATTCTTTTTTGTCTCCTCCTATTTCAGTTTCACACTTAGCAAGCTGATTGTATTAGACCTTCTTTTTCAATGTTTTATATTCATCTTTCTTTTACTTTTACTCTTTCTTTACTTTTATTTTATTTCATTTATCCTTCGATCATGTTATATTTTCATTGTTTTCAGCCAGGATAGTTCTCTTTTGTGTTTTGTGTTGCTTCTAATGAAAATTCTTTTTTTTCCCTTTCTTCCTTCTTTCCTGTGCTTTGCTAACTTATGTGTTGGCTTTCTTTGTGACCTACCACATTTTCCCTCAATTCTCGTCTCTGCTTTAAAGTATTGATTATGCCATTTCTTGTTATATTAAGATTTAAAAAAATTTAATGGTAATATATTTGTCACAATTTTTTATCTACTCCATGAAATAAATCATTTACTTTCCCTAGTGAGTGTTTTTTAATTTATCCATCGTTTTCCTGTTTTCTTCCTTTTTTTATTCTAGCATTTTCCTATAAAACTTGTGCCAGTTTCTCAATTTCAATGAGTTGAATTCTGGGACCAATAATTTGTAGAAAATTTGTGTGAGGCAGGACTTTTTCTTAAGACATTATTGAATTAGGACATCATTTCTTTAGTTTATTAAAATAAATTATTATATTTAACATAAAATTTTATATATTTAATTATGACATTTAAAATCTTTTAGCTTAGTGATCCCGACATGTTCATCCTGACCTTCATTAACCAAGGCTATCGTAAAACAATGAAAAGGAGACATTGGGTGAATTTAATATGTCTGAGCAACAAGATTTACTCCGTCTAAGGGTTAGCAGCACTGTATCTCTTGACTCTTAATTAAATAACGTACCTCAATAAAAAATAAAAGGAGCCTTTAAATGCTACTGAACATATAAGCATATAAAGTTCTTCTGAGCCTATCATAAAGAAATAAAATCATTGGTAGAAATGCTACTTAAACTCAAAGAGAAAACTATAGTGTTATGATTTAGTAAAAATAATTTTACAGCTTTTGTAACTTTTCTGATGGTGTTAATATACATTTTTCGTCGTCTTTTTTAATAGAAAAAGTAATTCCAATATTATGATCAGTAAAGATTTCTGTCACACACTTACCTACAGTTTTTGAGGATGCAGTCTTTTCTTCTTCTTTAGCATAGAAATTAGTACATGGGCATCGCACATAATTCTAACCCATACCCATTTATGTTTTTAAGATTTAAAACACTTTGCTCCTGCAAGTCAACAGATTTGGACTCTACCATTTAAAATAATCTTTTTTCTAGTACTGAAAACCAAGACAGGCAAAGAGCACAACAGACCTTTGAAGGTAAATCTCAGTGCATCCCAGGGCCATGTAATTTTAAAATAATGTGAACTAAAATAAAGAAACAAAATGAAAAACACACTGAAATGTGACATTGCAAAGGCAATTTTATGTCTATTACACCTATCTTGGAGAAGAAACTTTCTGGAACCAAGATATATATCTCTTCCACTAGACTTTCTTTTAGACCCTACCAGATATTAGATCTCCCCACAGATAAGTTAAAGTTATATTAAAAATAATCTGTGTCCTCTTCCCTTGCCTGTGTCTGAAAGATTAAACTAGAAATTCCCACCTATTTCTGCCAAAATTTATTTCAACTTTTATATCATATAATGCTGTGTTAGCATAAAACTGAGGGAAATAATTCATATGAATGGAATGACTGTTTCCAAAGATAACCTGCTTTTGAAATTCTGTTAGTACAGAAATAATAAGAATTTTAAAGTATTTATGAATAATAAAAATTTATTTTAAAATGTTAAAGTGATTTTTCTGTATTTATGAACTTGTAACAATGAATCATAAAGAGAATAAGTTGAATTAAGAAAAACTGCATGAGATACAAAACAAAAATTTTAAAATTTAATGAAAATAATGGTGGTAATTAAGTAATGGATTAGATATAGAAAACAAATGTGGGAGAAAGAGCAAACACTGTAGGAGAAACTTCCTAAATTAGAATGCTTCTAAGGAAAGCAATGAAGAAAAAAATTAACGTGAGGCTAAACTGAGACAAATACAAACTCTTGTAATCAGATTCATGTGTGATAGGACTATGAGAGGTGAGAACAGAGTGAACAGAGCAAAAATAACAAAGACATATTTAGAAACTATCATAAAATGAAGACATATTTTAACTGGAAGACTGAAAATACCTTGAAAACCTAGGAAAAATTATGTTAGGATAAATAATAATTATATATATCTTGGTGAAATTTTATATATATGTATTAGTTTCCTGTGACTATTATAATACATTAACCCAAACTTGATGGCTTAAACAATGGAAATTTATTCCCTCACAATTCTAGAGTTTAGTTAGAAATTTGAAATTAGTGTTAAAATCAAGGTATCAGCAGGGCCACCTTCCCTCCACAGGCTCCAGGAAAGAATTCATTGTCTCATAGATTCTGGTGACTGCTGACATTGCTTGGCCTGTGGCTGAATCACTCCCATCTCTGCATCTGTGGTCACAATGCCTTCTCTTCTTCAGTGTGTCAAATCTCCCTCTGCCTCTCTCTTATAAGAATACATGTTGTATTTTGTGCCCTCCTGAATGATCCAATAGTATCTCTCCCTCTCAAGAGCTTCAACTTAATCATGTCTGCAAAATTATTTTGTGCAGTATAAGGTAATATTTACAAATTCCAAGGATTAGGAAGTATATATCTTTTGAGAGGCCATTATTTAGCCTGTAAATTATATGTATGTATGCCTGATATATAAATCTTACACACATCTGGCTATATAGATTATATGCATGAAAAAAATCAAAGTTTTCTTAGAATTTTATTCTGTAAAGAATTCTATGGAGTTGAGGAAAATATATATTCAATGGTAATATTATAAATTAAACCAAATAGTCATTTATTTGCAAAGTCAACCAGAAGATTTTCTCAACTATAAAAAAACCTTGGTTTACTTTTCCTGAAGAAGAGTTTTGTTGAATTACAGATGGGAAAAAAAAATCAAGGTTAGAAACTTAGGAAGGAAGTTGTTTTATAAAGGTCTGGCAATAAGCACTGTAGCTTAACAGAGACTTAAACATCAAATTAATTCTCAGTGCTGGAGTGCTGGAGTGCTGTCTCTGCTCACTGCAGATTTATACTCAATCTTTAGGTAATCTCTTTCAGCCTATGGCTTTATATACCATCTTGATGTTAGAGACAACCTAATTTATATCTCTAATCTAGACATCTTCCTTCAGCTCTACCCTTACTTAACAAAGTGTTTTTTTCTTTCTTGGATATCTAATAGGCATCTGAAAATTAACACACCCTGAAACAAACCCTTGTTTCTTTAATTTAGATGTGCAGAAACTAACAGCTTTCCATGTCTCAGAAAATAATGAGTTTATTCAAACAGTTTTTTAGACAGAAAATTTTTGTTTACTTCTCCAAATTAACACTTTTGAACAAACATTAATTGAATAAATAAATAATGAGTAAAAATTTGTCTCAGTATATCTTGTGACTTTTTAAAAATATATATGTTATGTAAGTATATACATATATACTTTTTTGGTAATATACAAAAATTTATATACAAAAATAAAAAAAATTAAAAGTTATCTTTGGTCAATACGATTACAACATTTTTTCTTTTTTATATTTTCTAAGATTTTTTTCAGTGAATACATATCTTTAAAATTCAAACCTGTACTATTAAAAGCAATAATAATTAATTAGGATATGGGTATGCAATGAGCGAATTGTTTTGAAGATGGAGGGCCTTAGTTACCTATCTTCTTATATGGCATGAAGAATTCTCCTCTAAAGCTTCCTTTAAAATCTGTTGAGTAGGTGTAACTTACAGGGGAAAATGTCCCAAAACATCCCACCACTGAATCTCTTGAGATGGGATTCAGGCCAATTTACTAAAATTGACACCGTATGTATTGGACTGATATTGATAATGTGATAATTCAAGTACTTTTCATTAAGATATTAGCATATAATAGTTTAAAGTTTTCTTCTTCTAAAGAATAGTAACAGTTTTTTTTTTTTTAAAGGTTGAAAAGATGATTAAAAGACATCAGTGCAATGTTAGAATGTTTTCCAGGAACTGAAAAATGTATATAAATAAAATTCCATATAGCAGTGCCAAATAGTGATGAAGAAGCATAAGTGCTCTGAAATTTGACATAGTCCTTGGTAGCTTTCGATCCACTCTAAGATAAATAAATAGCTGCCTCTCTAAGTGGCTTTAATGTCAGGTGAATTGAGAGAGAGGACATGGTACTCTCTGTCACTGAAACCTTCAAATATCTTAAAAGAAAGAAGGAATAATGTTCTACTGGAATTCTCACTTAATATTTTACACACGACTTCAAAGAGACAACTCCAAGGGAGATTATGAAAATTTTATCTTTCATGGTTATGTGAAAATGTTAATTCTCTTACCAAAGAGAATATTATACACACATTTGGTTTAAAATTGAAATGCCACGGCAGATGTTAGCATTTGAGTTTTTCACGCATTACCTTGCGCAGAGATAGTAACTTCAAAATTAACATATTACAGTGTTGTAACACAAAGATAGCACATTTCAACTAAAGAAAACCAGGGAAATATCTTTAAGAACAGTGGGAAGGGAAGAGTCTTGAACTAAAAATGTTTTGTGCCTGGGACTATAGACTAACGGCTCATTTCCAATGATCCAGTGAAAAATCATAGCTAAACCAAGTTTTGCTCCTCCCAAAACTCTTGTTTCTGGGAATCCTCTTTAAAGCAACAGTTCCCAGGTCCTCGATAAGCACACTCCTGTGCAGTAAAACCACAAAAGACTGAAATAAAGATTCCTGAAGTTCAAATTATATAAACTTCAAGATAAATCTTTTTTTTGGAAAATGTTATTTTCTAGGCTCTGTTCCCAAAGGCCTAACAGTATAATGAAAATTTACATTAGAGATGAATATGTAATCTTTCATATCACCAGTGACTTCTAGACCACAGCCCAGGGCTCTCTAGTTATTCCTTTGAATTAATAAAAAAGAAAAAAGAAAGAGAAGAGGAGAGAAAAGAAAAAAGAAAAAAAGAAATCCTATATGCAAAATGAATTCGTTCACAGCCATTCTGTCAGGAAAACAGTATGACCATGAAAACTTAACTCTGTTGTAGAAAGAAAGAAGAAAAACGTACTCCGAAATATTAAGAAATGCTAAAAATGAAAAATGCCAAAAACTTGAGATTGACACAGGTATGCAAATTATTATCTGCCTCAGGTCTAAAAGATAGAAAAAAATGCCAAAAAATAAGTATTTAACATCTCTTAAATTCAAGTTCTGCCACCTTCTTCATTAGGTTAAGAGAATGACTGTTTCTGAAAAGTTTCTGCTGCATGAAAAATATTTGTGTTTTCCTGACATGGCAATAAAAAATATTGGTAGAAATGTGAGTGTGCTCTAGGTCTTTTAAGAAGTTTTAAATTTTGGTTTAGGCTGTTAAAGTAAAAATTTCACTAGACAAAGTCAAAGGCAAGGAAGACTTTGTTTAAGACTACTGCAAAAGAGAAGAGAAACTGAACTCCACTGAAACAAAAGCTGTGAAGGTTTTTCAGTGCTTAGGTGAGCTAGTGAAAAAGTACTGAAGAACACTGGGGAAGTGTTGACCTTTGGAATGTGTTGAGCACATTAAATTTGCAAATGTTTTTCTATATTTCGTAATTGGCTCTCATCAAAGGCTTCTACCTTCCCATAGAGACTAGGAGATGAGGTACTATCTCTTTCAATATTTAGTTTCAAAGCAACAGTTCCCAGGTCCTCGATAAGCACACTCCTGTGCAGTAAAACCACAAAAGACTGAAATAAAGATTCCTGAAGTTCAAATTATATAAACTTCAAGATAAATCTTTTTTTTGGAAAATGTCATTTTTAAGAGACAAAGAAAGAATTTAGAGAGTTTTAAAGTAAATCTTTTTTTTGGAAAATGTTATTTTTAAGAGACAAAGAAAGAATTTAGAGAGTTTTAAAGTAAATGCTCTAAGAAATGGAGTTTAGAGGCCTATTGTCAGGAAGAAATCTGTCCAAAGTTTAGACAAGCTGAGGGGAACATTAAGGCTACCTTGGTCAAGGCAATAACTTAAATTTAGCTATATCAACAATATTTCTCTAACAGTTTTTTTTTTCTCCTCCTTGGTTAAAATTGGGGGTGGCTATCCTAGATAAATAATACCTGCACAGATAGATAGACGGTAGATAGGTACGTAGATAGATCATTCTCTTGGCATATTTATTTCAAAGATTTTTAAATTCTAAACATCATTAAATACATTTTTATAGTTTATTCTCCGGAGACTTCTTTGATAATACTTTTTTCCCTTTTTCTTCCTGAATTGTTGAAGGAAATAGAAAACAATTAAAGGGGAATGGAAGGTTTTATTTCAGAAAAACAAGATAATACAGTAATTTTCTCAAGGATATCTATTAATTCTGAGATGAAAAATAACTCTTAGTACTCATCTATCTAGTTCATTAAATAATTAATCCTAATAACATCTTTTTATGAGCCTGGAAAGAATAATTGCTTGTATTTTTGAGAGATCGCAAGATAGTCAATGCTTTTTACATAAAAAAATACACTGAAAAATAGGAATTAAAATTCTGATTCCTTATCTTGAATATGAATTACTATTATCAACCATCATCAAATGAGCAAAATCTTGGTTATCTCAAAGCAAACAGTGATCTACTGTTGTAACTGCTATATTGTAAACCATTATAAAATATTATATATTTTCATTTACTACTTCTTATTTTTCAAACTGTCCCTAAAGCATAAAATATGCTGAAAAGATAACTTTGCAGAGTAGAGATTTTAGAAAAAAAATGGGCACCCCAAATTTATTCTATAGAATCACTAATCTCTGTTACAGTTTCTTATTCAGAGAAAACAATTAGGTTTTCGATATCAATAACAAACACATTTCTTCCATAAAATTTCAAGTTTTAAGCTTGTGAGTACTAAAACAATATGAATATTCCTCTAGTTCTTTAAATTAACTATTTGGAATGGGTTGCTCATTCTCAAACTTTGCTTTATATAGACACCAAACTTTGTTGTAGGTTAGTGAGGAATACTGATGCCTGGCTCCCATCCTCACCTTGTGATTTAATTAGCATGGGGTGTGGCATGGATATTGAGATTTCTAGTAACTCGCCGGGTGATTCTAATATGTAACTACTAATCTAGGACCTGTAATTTCTTCTCCAGAGAAATCATTACTCTTTAATCTATAAGGAAATTCAGGTTTTTTTCACCTTTTAAGATTACTATAAAGAGTTAAACTGGCCTAAGAATGGACAATGCCTGGAGAAAAAACCAGCCTCCTTTTGGTGAGATAAATTGGTTTTGTGTTTTGTGTATATGGCTATTTGTGTTATCATTTATCTTTAAAATTGCTATGCCACTTCTTCTGCGTATTCTCTAACTCTAAAGGTGAGATTTTAGACCAGGGACAAGACAGAGCAAAGTAAGCTAAACTAAAGAAAGCTGGGGCCAAGTCGAGCAATTCCCTTCTTTCCTTCCTCCCTTCTTTCTCTCCTTCCTTCTGTACCTCTTTCTTTCCATTTTTCTTACATCTCTCTCACTCATCTCTCTCGTTCTTTCTTTTATCCCTCTTCTTTTTTTTTTTTCCAGGAAAATTGAATTTTAGTTGTTGTTTGCATTTGGATATAGTATTAGACTTGTGGTGTTACTATGTAAAGGCTTTATGTTTTCTACCTACTTGTAACCAGATATGACTTCTCCATATTTTGGTTGACAATATTCCTCACTCTGTTACTAATTACACAATAGATCTATTATATCTTTTCAATAAATTTGTAAATAAATTGTTTTCCAATTATAGTAGCACTTGCCAATGACATATCAAAATGACTATTTTATTTATCACAACTGGCCCTAATATAATATATATTACATATGTAAACATTATTTTATTATTATATTCTTATTCACAATAAATATATATTTATAATTATAAAATATATTTTGTCTTTATAAAGAGAATACTTTTGCTGAATTCAGTAAGGCTACAGCTGCAACTGGAAATTTTACTAACTGTTGAATTTGTCTTCCTTCTTCAGTAATGTTGGGAGGGTTCCATTTATTAGAGTATCTGCTAAAAATGTCACGGCTGCAATTATGCTAAGATTTATCCCTGGAGTTTAATTTCTGATTAACTACCTTACCTTTAAAAATTATACCCTTCATGCTGATAAGATTCAGTAGTCATTTTTTTTTTTTTTGAAAACCAAAACTAGTTGCAATATTTTTAAGGTATGTGATTTGTTACCTCAATCCTTATAAATATTACATGAACACCAAACCATAAAGCTAATGTCCTAACACTGATTGGACTAATTACACTTGTTCCGTTGTAATCTTAGACATAACTGTCCCTCACGTTTTTGAGAAGCACACCTCAAAAATTTACCAGAAGTAGGTGATAGCTTCTGCGGCTTTGTGTATTTATGCTAATATATCTCATCACACTCTGTCCTGTAAAAAGGGTTTTAAACCATTTTTTATCCTTTTAATACTTATATACTGTTAATACGTCAAATCATCAAATTCTTTTATCTGTGAGCCTGCGGACATGCAAATCTCCAAGAGGTCAGAGGCACTGATTTCTATCACTTTATGAACAATTTTCTCTTTTGGCTTGGGATCTCTGAATTAGAATCCTGCATTTAAACTGTCCTTTAAATGGCAATCATAGTAGAGAAAACTATATAGACTCTGTTATACAAGCACGGTTTTAAAAAGCCTTAACCTAACTTCTTGCAAAGGTGCTGGACCCAGGAAATATAGAGGGATTTATGTGCAGGCTAACACTTCTTGTGGCGCTTGGATAAAAGCTTCAGAGTAAGTCAAGGAGTGTCTAGATAAAATTCAAGAACAAACCAATTGCTTGTCCAAGGTGAGACAAAGTGGTCCATGGGATTTTTTCATATGCCTGGAACTTGCCATATGAGTCAGCTTAAAAGTATTCTACAAACATTAGCTTCATTTTTCTAATTATTGCCATTATCAAGGGTATTTTTAAAGGGTCTTTAATGCTGTTGAACAGGCATCATCCTAATATTTCATATATTAGAGGATTCTGCATCAAAAGGAGGATTAAATGAGTCTGAAACACAAAATGGAATTTGGAAAAATGGCACCTGAAATCAAGATGGTTGTGTAGAATGAAAAGCCTGATAATTAACCTATTATATGTGTTCTTGTTCATCTTGGGATGAAGGAAGAACTATAAAGCAAAAATGTTCATTTATAGCAGCACTAAAGTGTTATCAAAACTGACTTGGCTTGTATAACTCTCTCTAACTAGCTGAAGCTAATAAAGTATCATGAACTTTGAGTGAGGATGGCAGACCCATACTGGATCTCATTTAAGACAAATGAACAATGGGATATGCATTAACCAACAGTGTACAACCCTATAGACTCACTTTATCCTATCCTAAGGGCTAGTTTTCAATGCTTAATTAGCATAATCAATGAATACTGCCCTTTTCTGAAACTTCTCCCTTTTAGTGAACTATTCAGTGAATTTACTCACTAGATGTATTCCTTTGTCATGCAAGTTAGTAAATATAGCTTCATAATTTTTTTAAATTATAAAAATAATGTCAGTTGTCAATTGAAAGTATAAACATTTCTCTCTTGGAATTGAATGATTTCTTATGAAAATCCTGATATTTCTGGGTCCAGCCAGGGTTCTTCTATCCCATATGTTACGTGACTTCTGACTTTGGACTTTTCATCCACATTTTTTATTTTTGAGTTATAGGAAAAGTATTCACATATATATGCTTGAGGAGAGTCAGGGAGTGGGGAGTTGAGAAAGGGCAAAAGTTGAAAGAATATACAATCTGAGGACTCTTAAGCATACATATTTTTAAAAATATAAAACCAAAGTAATTATTTTATTTTATGTTTTGTCTCTTGGTAGCAACATTTTATTTCTATCCAAGTAATAAGCTTCTTATTTTGAGTCTCTCTCATTTTATATAAAAAATAAAAGGGCCAATTATTTTCTGTTTGTTTTTATACTCATATTGACATTAAATTTATGAATTAGAGGAAAAAGTATTGCAAATTATAGATAGTATCCAGTGTTTCAAGTCCTAATTCATTTTTAAAAGATATCTTTTTATAAATGGTAATGAAAATAAATATGCAACTAAAAGCAGAATACAGATACTTTTTGGGAAAAAATATTAAAGTTATTTGGGAAAGAGAAAGTTTGAAGCTGCAAATCATTGTAATATGCACATAATTGCCAAACTTTATATTGTAAAATATAATTAAACATGTTCTAGCCATTTGGGTTTTGAAATGCTAGGTGTAATGCTAAGTGAAAGATGTGAAAAATCGATATTATCCTTCTGGCATTTTTATTCAGCTATATAATAGCTTTCTTACTAGGTGTGTAAGAAAGAGAGCTACTGATATTTTTGCCTTGATCTATAGGAAAATGAACATTCTATAAAGGGTAAACCTATTAATTAGAGACCTGCACAACTTTCTTTTTTGCTAGTGTAATCATTAAATTGATTTTTCCAGTCCATCATGTAATTGTTCCAGCGATGGAATCCTGTTTTCCATTCTTGTTCTGCTTCATCAATATTTCCTGTAAAACATGGAATAAATTGAATTAATCTAAATTTTAATCTCTGTTTATGTTTAAAAATAATTTTTATTACAGATGCCATTTTATCCAAGTATGCTGCACAGGAACTCTCTATTCTTCATTATTTGTGAGCTTTTCTCTTTATCTGAAAAGTTTTTAATAAAATTTGTATACAGTATGTGAAAATGCAACTAATACATATGTATAAAATGTATGTAAAATACAAAATGTATAAAACAAAATTCAAAGATAAGTGTATATATTTTTTGTGAAATTATATTACATTACATATATTTGTTTTTGTTTCTAAGAAGATATATAGATACTATTCTATTTTCTTGACTCCTTACTCATTACAAACTTCTCATTTAATGAATCTTATTTACATATATCATTATATAGCAGAGTATTATTTCTAATGAAAATGTTCATATCTCAATATTTTGTTTAGCGATAACTTGACAATTGGCATTCTATATAGATTTTATACTCATCCTATTAAAATCTATCTTAATTCCAAACAATGCATAGTCATCGAAAACAGTTTATTGAAACTACTATAGGAAAGCAGTTTATTAATTGCTTTGCAAATTACAAAGACAACTACTACAATCTCTACTTTTTAGTAGTTTGTAAAGTGTATATGTGTGTCAAGGGAGAAAGGTGTTTATAACAGAAATAATGAGACAATAAACCAAAAATGGTTTATCTACTACAAGAACCTTGAAATTTTGACTCATTTGAAAATGTATTACATTAACGAATAAAGTTTGTGAATAGAAACTCAAATTACAAAATTGCAAGATAATATATTTATGTTTCTAATATAAATAGATATGATAAGTTTGGAAGAAAATTTAAATTAGTTAAATTTATAAGTAATGTGTACCTTGGTAGTTCTTTTACTCTTTAAACTTTTAAGATTATGAGCTATTATCATTGAATTAAAAACAAAATTTTAATTTATTTCTATTGTCCTAAAAATAAGGACTTATAATTTTTTAAATATATACTTTTAGGAATTTTGAAATTAATGATAACTTTGTAAGATAGTAATTTAGAAAAGACAGTTCATACGATCACATATGATATAAATAGAAGAAAAAGCTTCTTCCTTTCATTCAATGGAGCACATTCAGTGATTTATTTCTAGTTTATATAAAAATCAAAATATTGAAAATATTTGTATAGCTATTAAAATATTCTCTGTAATTTAAAATAAGTTTAGGTTTGAAATATTTGTAATGCCTGGACATTAGATAAACATTTGAGAATTTATACAAAAATGTCCTGTTTTTATGTAAAAATGGCTTTTAAATGGTTAATGACTATAGTTTCCTTGTGAGTGATAGAACTTTTCTAAAGAGTCAAAAAACATTATTAGCTGTGGAAGAAAGATATTAAATATCATACCAAATGATCACTCTTATGTTGTTTTTTAATGATAATTAAAACTGTTTAAAATGTTACATGAAATAAGAACTCTAAAGTTCAGAAAGAACAAAATTTTGATATAACCAATAAATGCTTGGTAATTTAGCATTTACACCATGAATTTTAATACTTAGAGAATATGTCCTAGATCTAATTTTCTTTTCTTGTTGATGGAATAATTACAAATCCATTAATTTATACATATGCAATTGTTTTCTTATGTGTCATAATCAAACATCTATATGATTTAGTGTGCAAATATGCTATAAATCTGCCTACATTTTTCATTTAGAAGTACTGATTGAGACAATAAAATATAAAACATTTAATTATTTTCTAACAGAATCCAGAGGAACTGAATACATCATAATAAAACAATAATAAAAAGTTTGATTCCAATGAGATAAATAAAATCCAAAATTAAAAGTTTTCTCTTCCCCATCCTTCTCCTTTTTCTCCAAAACTGGAATGTCATTTAAGTGTCTATAGATTTACCATCTGCAAGATGTAGAAGTATTTGTTTTTCAGTTAACAAAGTACTGCAGTGTGAGATAAAGAAAAGAACATCAGGTATAGGTTTTGAAGTGACATGGATTGAAATTCCAATTTGACCACTACCTATTTTAGTGACAGAAAAATATTCATAATTTTTCGAATTAACTTTTCAAATTAGTTTTCCAACTATAAGTGGGGTTGATAGTCCCTATTTTGCAGTGTTCTTGTAAAGGATAGATGAAATGGTATGTATATTATGAAATCAAGTTCTGTGTACCTATTAGGAGCTCCACTAATGAATTTACTGCCCTTGTCACAACAAATTTATTCCTAACTTTGCTCTGTATTGAATCTATGTAAGGCTAGATCAAAACCAGTAGTTCACAAACATATCGACATTATTTTTCAGGACTTTTGTAATCTTTGTTTTATCCACATTGCAGTCTCATTTGAAAAAAGAAAAAAAGGTCAGTCTTTATTCTCTACAGAAAGAGTTATAATAATAAAGTTATATTTTACTTTGTCAATTAAAAAAGAGTGAGCTATATTTCACTGGAGCTGAGTCCATTTCAAGTCTGAGAAGATAGGAGAGAACACAGGAAGATGAGTTAACTCAAAATTGTTAATGGAAGTCAAGTTGAAAGAAGAGATTAAATTGATTTTGAATTCTGCTGAATATTATAATAAAACCCCCACCATATTTCATGTATTTTAAGAGTTCACTGAAAATCTCTTGTGTCCCTGTTATTACTTGTTTATTTCTATGTTTGTCAACCAACTAAAATTACCAAGGAATGCATAATTTTTATGCGATAGATCATATTTACTAGTTGTAGTGTTACAATTTTGAGGGTGGATTTGTTAGTAGATGGAACTGCTATAAACTCAGGATAGGCTTTGTGAAGATTTCATGTACTTTTAAAGTGAAACAAAAAGATAATTTAATTTAATTATTAAGTTACCCAAAGCCTTTTGTTTTGTTTTGTTTCGCTTTAATGAGAGATAGAAAATTCAAAAATATGAAAATAGCAAAACAGTTTGATTTTTTTTTTTTTCCAAACAGGCTTTCTGCTCTCATTTTTGGTTTCCCGGCTTGCTAACTGATTAGCAAATAGCAGTGAATAATTTTTCAAAGTGACCAATCCAAGTGGTATCCCAGCTCTTAAATTTATATTTGATCCTTTTTAGTTTTGGCAAGTAACAATGTTTCATGATTCATTCAAAGGCCAAAGGAGAAAGTACTATATCTAATATTTGTTTTTATTGAGATGTGAAGGTCAGAGATGTTTTTTCCTTTAAATAAATTTACTCTTCCACTTTTAGTGAAAAATATTGATATCTTATTGACATTGAAAGAGTCATTTCTCTGTTTAATTTTTTTCTTTTACAAATGATTCTGAGATAGTGTACCGTACATTTTTAGTGAAAACTCTAAATTTGAAAACATTCGAAACAAATATTGTACGTTTTATTTCTTGCAGGTGCGTACAATCACAGCATAGGCACGTACTAAAGTAGAGTTGAAAGTTAAGTGCTAGAATTTATGTATTTAAACTAGTCTTAACAACCATTTTATATGAGAATATTTATTGCTCAAATGTAAACTACTACTCAAGTGGTACTTATAAAGCTTATTGGACTTCTATCTTGAGTGAAATCAGTATTATATGTCTCCTTTGAAGAAATACACCCTTTAGTTATTCTTTGAAATTTTCTTTTACTTGTAGAGCTGCATTTTTAAAAAATAATATTTTCATAAAAACTTCTGCCCAGGTCATCTGAATAACCTCAATTTTCAAAACATTAAAAATCAGAATGCTTGAAGTTTTGCAATTTCAAAAATATAAGGCATGGCAAGAAAATGTGCTCTTAACCTTTTTAAACTCCGCTATTATTTATTATTTATAGAACCTAAAAATATGTGATTTTAAATTGGCTTTGTTAAATGTAATTTTTTATTATTAATAAATATATCGTTGTAAAATCATATACATTTACTCTAAAATTTATAAAATATCTTTACTGTAACTTTTTTAGAGGATTTATCTGAAAAGAATAGTGCTAAAATATTAAATTATGTTTTCAAGGCACATGAAACTATCCCAGAGCATGGGATAGTGCTAAAATATTAAATTATGTTTTCAAGGCACATGAAACTATCCCAGAGCATCCACGGCAGATATGATATTTCCATCCAGGGTTGCTCAAACTAGAAAGTTGTTCAGCACTGGAGAAGATGGAACAGTAGCCAGCCTAAAATTTTGGAGTTTGTTTATTATACCTGCTTTATGGCAGTTGAGTATCTATAAATAGAGATTTTGAAGTGTATCTTCGAAAATTATTAATATTCAAATTTTATTTTACCAACAAATAAATTAGAATAGACCATATGTACCTGAACCAGAACAACTTCGTTTGGCTTCAAGTAAATTAGTCATTTACAATCCCCTCAACTCTTATTTTTTATTTTTCCTCAAATTATGACCCTCTCATTTTAAAATGTTTTAAATAACAATTAAGAATGTATAATCTGCGGAATGTTAAATGGAATCTCTTCTGGTCTCTTGGCAGTTTAAACGAGTTACCTCATCATTATTCACACCCGGAGGACACAAGGGCAGTACTGTAGCTCTGCCAAGGAATGCAGAAGCCCATCTCTGGATATATATTATGTCACAGAACATTTGGTAATACACAAAGCACTGGTATATTAGAAAAATTTCCCAAACAGATGGAGTACATAATTATAATTTTGGTGAGTAATGTCTGATAAAAAGGCATATTAAACAATCAAAGACAGCTCTGGATGTTCATATTTGCCTGAAACTAATCTCTTCTCTCTCTAAATAAGAAACTGAAAACATCTACTATATTTTGATCCTAATATATAGTCTGAAAATTACGGTGTTACAGCGAAAAAAATGGTAGAATGTAAAGGAACTGGACTATATGTCTAATAGTTGAAAGTCAATTACATTTATTTGAAAAATTAAGGTAGAGAATAGACCAGAAGAGCCACATGGGTTATAAACAGCTGGACATTTTAAAACCAGACATCGAATTGGATATGTATGTAATTTTTCTCACAAAAGATATGATCACTAAAGTTGATTGTTCAAGTTGATTTTAATAATTTCTTACTAATGAATTTTGAAATAATATAACTCGAATCAATTTTCTTAGTATTTCTTTATATGTCTAGGTAATCACTTCCTGAAGATTTAGTTAACTAAATTACTATTTGTTTATTGTGTTATGTAATACATGTACATATTCTTAGATTAATACCTTCAACTTCGGAATATTTAGAAATATTCGGATTGTGTTTTTAAACATGTAAATTTTAGTTTTTTTCCCCTTTAGAAATCAAGGATTATATTTATCAATAAATTCTTTTTATCTCTTTTTGAGTATAAATTATATTTATGATAATATTTTATTTGTTCTATTTTTGTTGTATAAATTATTGATTTTATATATTTATTTAGTCATTATTCATTAGGTAATTCCATAGATATTGTCTGAATAGCAAGTAGTATCCTATTTTAGTTACACTAATAAGTTTTATACTCTTCTAAGGGAAAATTTCTATTTTGATTTTCTTTATTTAACTACTAAAGTGCTACTTATATAGTAAGCCCTCAAAACATATCCAAACTTGATGTAAGAAAGTTCTTAATATAATGTACCCAATGGAATCAAGTAATTGTAAAGTCACAGATTAATATCGCAACCTTGCTTTGTATGGTCTACCACTCCCCCTTTTACATAATCCGCAACCAATTATTTAACCAAATACTAAAAGAACACACCTGTCATTTCCAAGACTTTAGGAAAAAATAGTGTCCAGAATCGGCATTGTTGAGCCCGTAGCTTAGTGTATATTTTTGGTGACTCTGTATTCAAGGTTAAATATTTTTGTTCAGTGCTTTTAAAGTCAGGCCATCTTGTACTACTATTCTGGGTCCCATTTGGATTTCTAAAAAATTAAAGAAAGACATAATTCTACTGAAATCATTGTTAGATAAAAAAAAAATAATATTATTCTCAACAACCAAAAAGAGCTTTTTAAAAAGTCAGAAAAAAATTGTAAATTTGTTTTGATGATGTCAAACGTAAATGAGTTGAAAGTTTTTAGTACCTTGAAGCAATATGTGAGTTAAAATTATAGAAAGTAAAATTCAAAGAACTTTTTAACATGCATTTCTGCTTAATATACAGGGAGAAAAAATTTTTCTATTTTTATAGTGCTAATGTTTTCTTTTTAAACATGCTCAAAAGAGCAGTGTTAAGTTCTGTTTCCCTTATGCCAGCCCCAGTCTTTTCACAATGAACATTAATACCATCTACTCAATGTCTCTTGCATCTATTTTATTCCATTTGTTCTTATTCTTAGTGCCTTATTCTTATACACTTCCTTATTATGTAATAACCTTGTAACTTTAGGAAGCTGCCCTCAGTCTCACTTTTAAGTTAATCTTACATTCTTATAGATCAGTTCATTGCTTAAAATCCTTTCAATAATTTCCCAGTAGGTTCAGATAAAGCTTAATAAACATGATGCCACCCATACTTCCAAGCTTATTTTCAGATAGTCTCTTCATGAGCCAACAGAAATTAGAGATAGTTCCTTACTCATTTCCTCCTTTACTTCATTTCTTTGACTTTGCCCCAGCAATTATCTCTGCTTGAAATCTCTTTATTCCTTAACATCATGTGCCTAAGTCAATTTAGAACCTTCATACTCTCTCTTTATGCTGATATTTCTTATATCTTTCATTGTAATTTTTCAATCAATAACATATGACTATATTTTTAGAAATGTATGGTTTTGGGTTCATTTACACCATCATAGCACTCAATAATATATTATTACCTAGGTCATAAAAACAGAAACTTGAAGAGTGAACATTTTGAAAGTGGCTGTAAGTAGTCACTAAAGATTCTATAGATTTTACTTTAATATATTTTTAAGCTATAATTATGAGTCAGATATTGCTCTAGACTCTAGAAATACAAATAAATATGGAAACATGGCTTCCTCAGGAAATTTACAAATAAGAATATCCATGAAAACAAAAAAACAACAATATATGGCAGCCTAAAACAAGCATAAACAAAGAAACACAAACCATCAGAAGAGGGAGCAATCATTACTTGTCTGAAAGGAAATTACCTGAAGAAATGAGATTCTAGCTGAATTAAGAAGAGGAAACAAGGAAATGAACCAGAAAGAAAAGTTGGGAAAGCTAAAGAGAAGAAACAGAATTAACATAGACACAAATAATAAGTGTTCATCTTAGACTAAAACAATGAAAAATGAGTTTTCTTGGATTCTAGGATAGAGGAGATCCTATAAGTGTTATAGCTTTAGGATATTAATGTTATCACATTAAGATCTGACAGCTAGAAAAAAATGATTTAGATTTTAACTTGTAGGCATTTACTATTCTTGAGGAATTTTTGACTAAATTGGCTTACTATGAATATAATATTTTAGAATTATTGACCTGGGGGTGGTATCTAGAATAATCAAGAAACCTATAAAATCATAACAGGTATTTTTATCATAAACAGAAGACTAAAGTGATAAAGATTAGTAAATCATGCCTTTCTCTAAGATGCATTCTGCCTTAAGCAAAATCATACAAGAAAAATTCTAGTTGAACTTTCCTAAAAGCTCAGCACACAGAATTCTCCATCATTCAATATCTTCTGTAGATTTTTAATAGACAGAAAGTTGGGAGTAATGTTAGCAGATTATATATATATATATACACATATATATATATATGTGTATATATATATATATGTGTATATATATATATATGTGTATATATATATATATGTGTATATATATATATATGTGTATATATATATATATGTGTATATATATATATATAATATATATTCCAAAAGCCTTTGAACCCAATAGATTTTGGAAAGAGAAGCAAGCATTCATACAGCATGATTATCTAGAGATATATTTGCCATCAAGAACTTGTATCAAACAAACACTATAAATTCATATTTTACCACAGAAGCAGACATATTCAACCATGAATTCAGGAGCTTTAGTGATAAAGAGCTACTCGATGGACTAGTTGATTTTATGTAGGAATTGGATGATTTAATAAGAATTATTAATAACCAGAGCTATTCAAGCTAAACCCATATCATAATAGGATTGAAACGTCCTGCTTTAGGGTATTATTTGAGAGAAGTCATGAAGAAAATTTCTCCAAATCACAGATGGCACACTTGTCTAGGTGAATTATGGAGTCTTTTTCCTTTTCTTTAAAGCTTTAGAAACTAACAAGTACAGCTGCTGGAGGCTGGATATTAAACCAAGAAAACCATTGGTCTGATTCGGTACAGCAATTCTTATGTTCCTAAATTGCCCACTTTCCTTCTAATTCCACTCTAATTAACTTATGGCACCATTTTAACTGCTCATTCATTTCAGTCTTCTGCAAATGGTGACTTAAACAGAGCTGACTTGTACTTGAGTTCAAGAGTGAAGCACTAATGGCACTGCCAGTGTTCATTTAACAAACTTTGTCCGATGAAATAACTCATGACATTCCAAGTTACAATTCAGAGATAATAAAATTCCTTTGCCTATGGATGCAGATACAGTTTTCAAAAAGTGATTGCAAGAGTTACTGAAGTGATAAAGCATTTTACTCTACAATTTGAAGAAGTCTCCAAAGACTTTAAATTATCGAGAGATATAATCCTCTTCTAATCTGTGTCAATTAAAACTTTGTGAAATATAACATTTTTCCAGATACACAATTTTGGAACACTGTATAATTTAATCTCAAAATTATAAGATACATTTAGAAATCTTGACTTTGCTATTTTTCAAAAATATTTCTTTTCCTGTCACAAAATAAAGACTTCAAAGTGATAATACCTAAAATCCATGAAATATAGTAAGTTCTGTTTTATTTTTATTATCAGATTCTTTGTCTACTTTGTGGTATACAAAAGTGATCTCAAGATCTTCCACTATTCTTGTTCTTCTGTAGGTTTGAAAGTTTTACGACATAGCTTCTTTAACCAAAAAAGGTAAATTACTTTTCTAACATTTGTGTTTCAGAAAACTGCTCGCCATTGATGTTTGAGCCCAGATTTTATAAACAGATGTTTTAAATAACATTAATTGACTCAAGTTGCCTGATATGAAGAAGTAGTATGCATTCAGCTTCATGCATCAAGCTTCCTTGGGGTATAAAACCCAATATTGCCTACCAAGCTTAACACTGAAATCATGATTCTTTTTGACTAAAAATTCAAAGATAGTGATGACTAAGTAAGCTATACGATGATTTTAAAGTAAATATATTGTTTGCTTTACAACTTGGTAAAATGAAGCCACTACTGATAGTCGTAAACTGAAAAGCCACCTGAAATATTCCATTGTCATAAAGGGTTAAAAGGGTAACAGCTTATATTGGATAATTTTTTTAAAATACAAATATTCATGGATTCATATTTCATGTCATTTCACATTTGAATTGCATTTCAGCTTAAAGAATAGAGAGACTATAAGAAAAACTGAATTTAGAGAAAAAAATCATTCATTTTTTCATTCATTCAACAAATATTAATGAATGCATACTATGTCAGACTTAAATAACAGAAGATTCAAGAAAGACAAAATAAGCAGAAATTTCTGCCTCTTACAGTTTTCATTATTTGAGGAAGATAGACAGTAAAAGAGACAAATAAGAAAAAGATATCTTAGAGTAATAACTGCTAGAGATAATAAAATGGAGAGTAGGGATAGAAAATGACCAGTAAGTATATGTGGAGAGGAGCAGTGGTGAAGAGTGTGTAATAATGCATTTAATTGGCTTTTGTCCACAGTTTTGTGAGGTAACATCTAAATCTTGGAAATTTCTCATCATAACTGATTGTTTAAGCTAACAAGGTGACTTATGATGGGCACCTGATGGCTTTTATTAATGACACGATTCAGAGTGAGGCTTCTCATGCTGCTAATCTTAGGGAAGGAACTGACCATGTGATTAGAGGGTTGAGACTTTGAGCCACATGATGTCAACCTGACTTCCAGGAAGGGGAGATGGCTGAAGATTGAGTTCAACCACATGGCTAATAATTCAATTACTCATGCCTATATAACAAGTAAAACTCTGGACCTCAAGCTCTGGTGAGTTTCCTGGGTTGACAATATTCTATGTGCACATTACCACAAATAAGGACATTGAGGTACTGCATCTCTGAGGATACAGAAGCTTTGTCTTTGGAACCCTGCCAGTACCAGATCCTATTCTATGTATCTCTTCTTTGACTGGATGTAATGTATATTTTTTGTTATATTAAAACTTTAGTTGTAACTATAGCACTTTCCTGAGTTCTGCTAGTTATTAAGGTGAATTATCAAATCTGAGGAGTCCACAGGAACTCCAAATATTTAGCTCTAGTCTGAAGTGAGGGTGGCCTTGGGGTCCCTGAATTTACAACGTGTCAGAAATCTTGGGCTGACTTGGAAATCTGAAGGACTGCGACCTTAATCTTGGCTTTGGCTAACTCTGGGTAGGAAAACTGCAATAGTTGAGAGAAAAGGGAGTTTTAAGTGAAGACTTGAAAGAGGAGAGGAGTCATGCAGGTTTTTGGAGGAAGAGCCTTACAACAAGAGGAATAGAAAGCAAAGGCCATGAGACAGATGGGTGCCTGGAGTTTTCCAGGAAAAGCAAGTAGGAGAGTATGGCTAGAGTATAGCCAGCCAGGGAGGAAGTAGTCTGAGGTGAGGTTAAAGAGGTGACAGGAGGGCCACATTTATTTCGTGACCTGCAGATCTTTGTAAGCTTTTTATATCTACTCTCAGTGAGAGAAGTAATTGGAAGGTTTGCACAAAGAAAGGACAAAATCTCATGTATTCTTTCCTTTGTTCCTCTCTCTCCCTCTTTCTCTCTCTCTTTCTTTCTTTTTTTCACTTATATTTCTTAAAAGATCATCTAGCCACAGTTCTAGGAATAGAGTGCAGAGAATTCAAGACCAGAAGCAGGGAGAACAGTTAGAAGACTACTAGGATAATTGAGGTAGAGATAATGGTTGCTTGAACCAGGGACATAGTAGTAGAAACTGAGAGAAGTAGTCAGATCTTGAATATATTTTGAAGATAAAGCCCTTGCAGTTAATTGGCCAATAGATTAGATATGGAGAGAAAGAGCAGTCTAGGGTAATGCCAAGGATTCCGGCTTGAGAAATTGGAAGGAAGAGTTGAGTTGCCATTACAGAGAACGGAAATTCTTCAAGAGCATGTTTGGAGGAAAAGATCAAGAATTCAGTTCTTCACATGTTAAATTTGAGCTTCAAATAGAGATGGTAAATGAGAAATTGGAATTTAGTGGTTAATCTTTATTTTACTGAAGGAATCTAAACATTTCCACCACATAGCAAATCATATTTCCATGGCAATCATTTCCCTAATTAAAAAAAAAAAATCAGTATTCAGAGCTAAATAATGTGAGATTATGCTACAAATAAGTTTTTTACTGTGCTGTAAGATATTTTGTGACAGTTTTAACATGTGCCTTACCTGTAAACTCTTTTTTATCACGATAGTTTAACATTTAAATAAAACCGATCACATAGCATATAACCTGCGCCTAAAGGATCCACATTTAAAAAGTGAAATTTAGGACTCTTAAAAAAAATTAGGGACTGACTGAGCAAAATCGAGCAAAAAAATAAAAAATAAAAAGGATACACTGAGTTAGTATCACTATTAGTAGTGGTAGCAATAAATGCAAAATTTCACAAGTTGCTTCAATTATTTTGACATATTTATATGAAGGCTAGACAAAGTGATTTTCAAATAGTAAACAAATATACTCTTCAAATTTAAGTGTAAAATGATGAACATGAATACATGACATAATCTTGTTTATAAAAATACATGGAGACAGGTGAAATGGTGATACTAATAAATAGCAAAGAATAAATAAAATCATGTTTTTTCTAAGATCATAGTCTTTGCTTCATTTTGCATACAGAAGACTCCTTAGGATATATATAGGCATTAAAGAGTAGTTTTTGATTCCTTCTAGAAGAATTTTCTTTGACTGCAATATATTTATAAATTTGACCAAGTTCCATTACTGATATGTTTCATTAATTGTCCTAAAATCTGTAATTTTTAAAACTGACCTAAAGAAAGCTTTCTTAAATTTAATTAATTCATTAATTATAATATTTATTCTTAATTGTATAACCAACCAAAATGAGTTTAATACTTACTTAATTCTATTAAAGCAACTTAGTATTAATTCATGAATGCATTTCCAGTATTTCAATCACACTGGCTCTATTTTAACCTACAAAGCTAATTCTGGGTTGATTGATTAGTTTATAAAATTTATACTAAACTTTATGATTTCCTACATACTTTCAAGATGAATCTTTAAAAATGAATGGAATAATTTAAATAATTTTATTTGCAAATATACACACAAACTCACAAATATGCCCATTTTTGTGTATCTGACTCATATATTGCATATATACACATATGTGTATATTATATATATGTGTGTATACATATATATATTCTGTGACTTGAATATTAAAGATACTAGAAATAATTTAACAAATATCATTTGCATAAAAATTTAATTTATATCATAACATACTATTGCAACTCACTGTAAGGTTGCTAAGTTATATAAATACTGACTATATTTTGAACTTCATAGCCAATCACGTCTTATTTATTTTTGCAACTATCATAAGCCTGAGCAGAAAGTATATGCTCAGTAAATGCTTGTTGAAATGAGGACTAAATGAACAGGCTTTAGAACTTTGGATATGTTTTGTATTAATTCAGTATCATTTGTCAAATATTAATTTTCACAGTATTAAAAGAGAGAAATTCACTTTATTACAATGAGTTAAGATAAAAAAAAATGTAAGTATTACTCTTTTAAGATTGAAAACTTGAAAACTCACATTGCCTCTTCAAGTGCCTAAAGAAATAATACGTATTTGACTTCGAAGTCCTACATCAGCTAATAAGGAGTAACGATATGGGTGTTTCTCTTAAGTCTGTTCACAAATTGAAACTCAACTCTTTCCAAGGCTCATTTATGTCTATCACTATATTTTGTTAAGAAGGTTTTTTGACTATACTGTTTTCCCTCTGGATGTAATAAGGGCAAATATATTAGTTACTTAAACAATGTGGAGTGTATAATAATGTAGTTGCGCATAGAGAATTTTTATAAGTGGATTATTTACCATTTAGATTATATTTAATGCAAATATCTAAATATAGTTCACTTTCGTTACTTACTTTCTCCCATCTCCTGACATTTCCATTGCAAACTATAGAAATAATTATTGAAGAACAATTTCCTAGATTCATTATTTGTTAAGTTTCCTCCTTATTTCAACAAGTTTGTTTTCAACAGGAAAGAATCTGGGTACTCGAGGGGCAGAATTATATTATTATACCGGGAAAGTTTGCAATAATTTAGAAATTCTCCAACAATGACTTCTAGGATCTAAATTCATTATGTAAGTAGAGTCCATGGTAAAATTGGTTATTACATTTTTACTATTTCATTATTCCTAACTAGTGGATTGGGATACATTCTCAACTTCACAGAGATATAGAAATACAGATCTTTACAAGAGATAAAAGAGGAGAAGAGGGGAGAGTAGGAAAGGTGGAGGGTGAATAGGGGAGGGGAGAAAAAAGAGGAATTCCAAAGGAAAGATATAAACTGTATGATCTCATTGCCAAATTTGCTCAAAAGACAAAACACATCAGTGGGCTAAACCTTCTAGGGAGGGGAGGTGGGAAAGAAAGGTTTATTTTTATTCAACATTAATACAAAGGAACAAATGACATTTTAGTTAAATAAATGTCAGTAGAAAGATGAGATATATTTAGCTGCACAGCATCTTCTAACATTAAGAATAATTAGCAACTGTAGTAACTAGATGTCTGCAGAATACAGGATGAGGTTTCAGTACTAGTAATAAGCAAAGGCCAGCTATGTTATAATATAGCTAGACGTATGAAAGTGGATACCTGGTAGGTAAGAAAGAAACATCCAGTCTAAAGGATGATTTGAAAAAGTAAAGTTGAATGCAACATATAAGGTGAGACTTCTTAAGTGCTCCCTGCGGTTAGGAACTTGTTTCATGTTTTTTGTTTGTTTGTTTGTTTGTTTTAATTTTTATTACAAGCATCTAACAAAGAACCTGGCACAGGTTGTCAATTAATGCTGTTAAACTCAATTATATTTAAGGGGGGTAGGGATGGGGAGAGGAGTAAAAAAAGTCTTAGACACAGTTTTCTCCTTTTAATCCACATTTATATCTTCCAACACATTTTCGCCTTTGCTGAGATGTGGTATTTTTTGTCTAAATTTATGACTAGGAATCAGATGCCCATTTGAAAGCACATTTTCTGTTTCATAAGAATATTTAAGTCTTAATTAGTATTCAAAAGAGGTTTTTGTACTTAACCCACTCTTCTAAATACTTCACTAAAGTAGTTGGATAGGGTCATGCAAACAAATTGATTCCCAGTACATAATTCTCATTTAGCAATTAAGTTGGATTGTATATCTCTGGTTGTTCCTCAGTTAAAAGGGCAAAAAGTAGCCAGACAAAAAATTTCAAAGATCTTTACTATACTGTTAGTATGATGGATGAACCAAGCCCTCATGGTCTGGAAGATTAGTCTTTCTTCGTTTCTCTGAATTATTGGTCTGAAAGATTTGCTTAATCAGCTGGAAAGTTAAAGAGAAATACTAGGCAATGTTTAGCTTCCTACAATTCTCCAAAAAATAAACTGGCTGAATACTAGATTGACTTAGATAAAAGCATAAAAATCTTTCTTCTCTCCCTCCATCCCTTCCTTTCTTTCTTTCCTTGTCTTTTCTTTTTCATTAGTTTAGCAAGTGCATTAAGATATCTGGTCTAATTTCTAAATGTGAAAATGCATTATATTTGTACCAATTTTTGTTTTCTAGTGATAGTAGAGCAACTGCTGTCATTTAGATACAATCACATGAATCCCAGAGCGATGATAGCACAAAGGTCTATAGAAAGTTCAAATGCTCTTCTACATAATGACACTAGAACACTTATGTTAACAAGGGGGCACACCATATTAATTACGGATAGGG
>NW_006433378.1:222952-252661 GCF_000325575.1 Pteropus alecto | reverse complement strand
ATTGGCTTTTTTTTTTTTTTGGTATTCCAAATTCTATCAGTTTTGCTCTTCGTCATGTCAGTTTGCTCTAGTCTGTGCCATGAAGTCGATGGCAGCAAACCTACATTTTCAGAAATAAGTCTAAGAAATGCCAAGAAAAAGTCCTGGAAACGTTCTTATAGTAGCATATAAGAGTCTTAAAATAGCTGGATTTTAAGGGGACACTTGAACATTACAGGGGACTTAGGAAATCAAATGTTCTAAGAAAATTATATAAAACCTTAAATTATTGTGATTGTTTTTCTTCAATGGGTAATTTGAGTTTATCATATAATTCTTCTAAAATTCAAAGTTATTTTCTTTATATCACTATTCACTGGAAGTCCCTATAATTGACTCATCACCTTCATTAGACTAGAAAGCTTCATGAGCACAGAGAACATACCTGTTTTGTTCATTCTTGTAGCCTAGCACAGTCGGTGTTCAACAAAAACTGCTTGATAAAGGTTTTACCTTCCAGAGGGCTTGCTTCAGTAAGTAAAACATTAGACTGATTGTATTGGAATTCGGTGTAATTTTTTTCAGTATTATACTGAATATATAGCAAACTAAAAGTTTTAAAATATCTATGTATGTTTGATCTTGTTTGTGATTTACAGAACATGGCTTCTAGGGAAAGTAAGGTTAAAGAATCAAATCACCACTGTAAGATGCATAGCTAGCAATCACACTATTTTGGGAGGAAACTGTCAGTACAACAAATATTTTAAGTAAGTTTTATTGCAATATGGATTAAAGCCTCAAATTATGCTTACTGAATTGGCCAAAGTGAGAACCCAAGATTATTGAATTCGTAATCATTGAAATGATTATTATACAAAATAATCTTATTTCATTTCGATGATTAACTTTATATAACTTCACTAATTGGTGAAAACCTTGACCTGAGAGATATTAAATCTATACTAACTTTGGAGAGATAACAGTACAAATAATTTTGCTACCTGTCATATAAAATACTATGTTATTTTTCAATAATTTTCTATTATATTATTGGACCAATATCAGTAAATTAAAAATTATCCTTCAAAAGTTATTTATATTTTTTATTATTTAAAACTTTTATGATATCTCATTTCAGCCTTCAATTATTTCTCATTGAAGCATCATATTTTATTAGCATGTAGTTGAAAATATTTTATAATCAAAGATTTCTATTCTTAAAAAATTGTTTCTGTTAACACTTTTCTGAATATTTTTTCTCACTTTTCTATTACTTATCTCATTTTTATTTTTTTTACTAAAAGATAAATATTATGTCCTTTAAATACAATAGAAATTTTCTCGAAGCAATTTTGTCAAATCTCTTATTCAGTGTTTTATTCTCTCTAGAATATCTGCATAAAGCTATTCTAGCTTCTGTTTGCTCACTTTCCATGATGGGATGTGTGGCATGTTCTGGACAAGGTCTTATCAAACCTTGACAATTATATTCATCACTAACTCTAGTTGATAAACAGACCCGTATTCAGGCCTTACTAGAATTCCGGGCACTGGGGCTATTTTTCATTCTTTCTCAAAGAGAATTTTTTGTTTTCATACTAAGCTAAAAAAAAATCTCTCTATAAAAGTTACCCAAAGGTTCTCCCACATAGACTGTATCTAAACTGTCTTTTATGGTACATTTTTTGTTTATTTGAAAGCAGATACATTCACTCCCTTACACAAAATTCTTTTTTTTTTTTTTTTGATCCTCCAAACTAAAGATAACCTCTTCATTTGTGAGACAGCAAGGTCATTTTTATCTAGAGATATATCACATCGTAGCCAGTATTCTGTTGAATTTTTTTAAATCCACAATAAAATATCAAATACTTTTTTATTCCAGGAAGTTGTTTGTTATTCATCCATTGAATTTTATTGCTTAGTGTGTACCAAGAACTCCTCTATGGGCAAGGGATACAGCAGTGAACAGAACTGATAAGGTCCCTGATCTCAGAGATTCATCCATTTAATCTTCAGAAATAGATAAATAAACAAAGTCATAGACATTGAAAATTCAGGTAATAATATTGTCTATGAAGAAAGACAGGAAGTATATCCAAGTATTTGTAAAGAGCATGTGGTAATTCAAAACTGGCTATTGAGCCATAGAAAATTGTGTGAGGAACTGGAGAAGGGTAATGAAAGCAAACCTTACTTCCTGTACTGCTACTTGGCTACAGCTTTCTAGCTTTTACCTGGAAAGAGAAATGTGAGAAGGATGAACAGAGTGGACTTTGCAGTTCTCAAAGATTCTAAATACAGCTCAGGCGATTTCTTCCAGATGCTTTTTTCGTGACAATGATGAATGTGAGTTCCGAATCACTTATTAATTACAGCTATGTCAGTGACAAAGTTTTACTTCCTTTTCCAAGGCAGATGCACCATAATAAAAACTACAAAGATAATCATTCCCTACTGGGATGTATGATTTAATAACTTGTGAATTTAAAGGCAGTGTTCTTAGGAAACTTTCATGAGTTTCATGCAAAAATATCTAAGGTAATGCTAAAGAATGAAAGGTATCTTTTCTATTAATTTGTATATTGTTTTATGATTAGAATTACAGAAATATTTATTTTGTTATGATTAGATATATTGTCAACATTTTATATAAATACATAGTTATGAAGTTTAAATGATAAAGATGAAACAATATATAAAGTTAATAAATATATACACTTTTGAAATTAGAAATCTGAAAATGTCCTTAATCTGAGAGATGGGATAAAAGTTTATTTTCTACATAGAGAATGATAGTTTTATAATGAAGTAAAGTATTCCTGGAATATATTCATTTTATAACTTAAAGTTTTTTTCTGACACTAGAAGTTCTAAAGTATTACTTCAAGTACCATAATTTAAAAACAATTTTAATGTCAAGAAACGAGGTAGAAAAAATATTTATTTAAAATGTTATTGGTTGTGTGATATGTTTATCCATATATTTTTAATAAGTGGTCTCCAGGAGGCCAGGTTGGCTAAAGTATAGTGAGCAGGGAGAGAATCTTAACAGAGTAGCCAAAGATTATGTCATATAAGCCCTTTAGATAATGATGAGAAATTTGAATTTAATTCTAGATAAAATTAGAAGTCACTGGAGAGCTATTATCTAGGCAACATTTTGAAAAAATAACTTCTACCACAGTGAGGAGAACAAACTATAGAGGGACAGCGATGGGATCAGGGAGACTGGTTATTATAGTAAACCAGAAAAAGATACATTGGTGGCAAAAAATAGACTTGAATCTGAAAATAGTAGGATCTAAGTTATTTTTGGATCTATCTTGAAGGTTAAGCTGATAGAATTTACTTCTGTGAAATGAAGAAAGTAAGGAATTAAATACAGAAAAGTTTGGGTTTTGGGCAACTTGCAAATGTAAGAGACATTTATAGAGATATAAACAGAATTTATGAACATATATATGGTATTTAACATCATAGAAATAGATGAGATTACTTAAGGAAAAGTATAGAAAAAGAAAAAATTGGTGATCTAAGAACTAAGCTCTTGGAGAGCTTTAGAGATCGAGAAGATGATGAAAATTATTCAATTCTTCACTTATTCACTTATCAAACAGTTATTCATTGACTACCTGTTATGTTCCCAAAAATGTCCCAGATATACAGATCTAAATAAAATAAATAAAAAAAAAAATCTGTTTTTCTGGATCTTATATTTTAGTGGGAGAGAGAGATGATGAACAAGATCAATCAACTAAATAATACTTGCAGAGAGGTCAAAAATAAGCAGAGAAGGAAAATTTTAAGTGTATAGAGAGTTGAAAGTGTGTTAAGGTAGCCAGGAAAGACTCTGATGTAAAGACGACTTTTGAATGACCTGAAGAAAATGAAGGATATATTCATGAAAATATCTGGAGAAGGAGAAAAAGAGACTAGTGAGGGATAGTCAGTGAAAAAGTTCTCAGTATTTCTGGATATATGCCAGTAACTTGGGAATCTATGTGGCTGTTGTGGGATGGAGATGCTGTGTTGAGAACAGATGGAAGCTGAGCAAATACAGACCATACAGACACCAGAGAGAAAGCTAGCAAAAAAAGACAAGTGGGAGATGATGATGGTTTGAATCTAAACAGTAGCACTGGAAGTGGTCAAGAGTAGCTAAATTCTGGATATTTTTCTAAATCATTGTATTTATTTGTTTGTTTTATTCTGTAGTACAGATATCACGTTTTTCACCTAAGCAATTTAGTATGCATCTCCCTCCCCCTGAAAAGGACGTATTCCTACTTAGCCAAACAACACTGTCATACCTAATAAATTTAACAATATTTTTTTAAAATATCACCTAATGCCCAGTTGATATTTCTAATTATTTTAGATCAAAAGATGCATAATGGATATTAGTAATTATGAGCAATTTGTACTCTTGAAGTGATTCTGGCTTGGTTATTTTTTAAAGGTCAAATTGACATAATTTACTGACTGGATGTGGGGAATGATAAAAAGAGAGGCTGTGATGTTAATCCTTGAGGATTTTGTCATAAGCAAATAGAAGAATGGAGTGGTTTTTAAGTGAGACGAGGAAGCATTTGAGAATATTAAAAGTAAATTATGGATGTTTAAAGTTTGTGACAGTTATTAGATATATCTAAATGGATATGTATCTAAAGTCCAGGAGTTCAGGGAGAGGTCTGAATTACAGATGTAACTTTGGAAGTCATCATTATATGGACGGTAGCTAAAGGCATGAAACTGGATGGGATCACTTAGAAAAGAACATGTCCAAGGCTGAGTTTTGGAACTCTACAACAGTGAGATGAAAAGGAGAGGAGAGACACCAAAGGAGACTAAGTTCTGCAAGTTCAGAAAGGTTAGACAAAAGCTGGTGGTTACTTCAAGGAGGAGGGAATGCACAATGGTGATGATAGATTAAGAAAGATGATTGAGAAATGGTTGTATGCCTTGGTAATATGGAGGCAATTGCTGAGAATTATGAGAGTAGTCAGCATTAGATGATAGTGGAATAGCTTAAATACAGAATGAGAAGAGAAACTTAGATAATTGGTAGAGATAGCTCACTTAGAAAGTTTTGTGGAAAATGAGAAAGTAGCTATTGAACAATTGAGGTCTTTTTTACAAAGATTAGATTTATTGTATATTAGTAAAATAATGATATATAGTACAGATGAGAAAATGAAAATGAAGGAGAAAAGAAAAATAATTTTATAAGCTAAGTTCTTGCACAGTCAAGAGTAAATGGTCTCTATGGAATCCTACTCACAGCAGAGATGAGAGACGGAATACACATCGCAGAAGGAGGAAGGTAGAGTATTCAGATGTGATTTTAATAGGTTGGTAGATTTGGTGAGCTCATTGAGTCTGTTTGTTTGTTTGTTTGTTTTCATTGTAAATGAAAGTTTATAACTGAAAGTGTAAATAAAAGAGGACTTTTTAAGCTTTGAGGAGAAAAAATATAAATATTTTTTGTAGAAAATTTGGGGAAATGAATTGGTTAGGGATGTTTAATACTAGGTAAAAATAAAGATCTTCTTGAATTGAAAGTCTTCGATTTATTAGTACTCTGTGTGTGTGTGTGTGTGTGTGTGTGTGTGTGTGTGTACAGTCACACTAAGCTCTGGTTGCAATTATATATTTAGACATTAATAAGATTGTGATTCCTGCATATGAGAAGGTTGAGAGAAAGGAGTTAAATCACTGGATGGATTATTGGTATGAATACTGAAATAATTCTAAAAGATTACACAATTTATGGTAGAAAGAAGGAAAGTAAGTAAGATGCTAAAAATCTCTGGTAAATGAGTAAGATTTACTTCGATTTAAGCAGATGGCTATAGCAAGAAGCGGCAGTGGGATGGCATAGTCTGATATCATTTGATAGAATTTGCTTCAGAGAATTGAATTATTCTAAGGGAATGGGAAGAATAACTTTTAAAAATGGTAATGAGTACTCAGGTAAATATATATTCGTATACACCTCTGTGTTATGTGAATGGTGGAATAAAAATAGTCATCACTTGAATGCGCTGAAGGTTAAATAGAACCTTTAGGGTCAGCCAGACCTCAGTTAAAGCCAAAGAGTAAAGAAAATGTTCAGAAGTTGAAACTGCAGTGAATTTTGTTATCAAAATGGGAATTTCAGAAGAAACAGTTGAAGGGATTTGGAAGTTTGAAAAGATGGAAATTTGGTTAGTGTCTATTTCAATATATTTAATTAAAGGAACACAAATATATTTACAAAAAGATATTTAAACACAAAGTTATATTTCTTAGTGGCACAAGATATTTTGTTACATATTTTGAATATTTATCTTGATGTTTGCACACTCATATGTATATAGGCAGATGGAGAGAAATTTGTCTCTCTTCATATGATTCTGGAGATCTAAGATACAGCACAGATGAATAACAATGACCTCAATCATTAAAAATAAAGGTCATGTTTTTAGTGCTTACTTTGCTAGTTTTTTACCTTTCTTTTTTACAAACTTACTTTCATTGCCTTCAGAAACACCACAAATTTCTTTTTTTTCTTCTAATTTTCTAGCCACATCCTACTCTGAAGTTGACACCTTTTCCTTTACTTCCTCACTGACATTGGCTATTGACTTATCCTAGGCTTGTTAGGCTTCTCATTGTACATAAAATATCTAATGATCGCATCCAATTTGACTGATTAAATTACCATTTATGTGTACGTACCTACTCAATCTATCTCTATGGATGTCTCATAGGCACTATCTCAATGTACGAAGGACTGGACTCCTCATTTAACTCTGTCCTTCCCATGTACCTAACTCAGTGAAATAATCTGGCTAGTCAAGTCAGAAAACGGGATAACATTCATTGATTTCCCTTCTCATAAACTCTCTATATTTAAGTAATTAACAAAACCTTACAGCCACTGACCCTCTCAAGTCCATTGTCAGCCTGGTCTTTTCATTCCCAGTGTAACCCTGCAAATTTAAGTCATTATTATTTCTGCCCTAAACCATTACAACATGCCTCCAAATTGTTCTTGTCACTTTTATTAATCACTTTTAAGCCACCATCTCCCCAACATGGAAGATGTTCTTGCTAAAATTCAAATTTGATTTCACTCTCTCCTGATTTAAACAAAGAACAACAACAATGAAAATGTTTCCACATAGTATCCTTGGGATATAATTTAAAGATAAAGATATTTACAAATTTATGAGCCGATTTCTGCATACCTATCCAGATTCATGTCTCCCCATACCTGCCTTTTCTGTTGCTCTCTCTATCACTTTTGGGTCTTTGCAAATACTATTTTATCTTCCCAAAGGACTCTGATTCCTTGAGAAAGGTTTCCATAAGAATCGAGGACTGGATCGTAGTTCTTCTATGTTTTATTCCACAGATGTCTGTAGCTAACCATGTCATTGTCCTTATAACCTTGCATGGTAAATTGCTTATTTGTTTCTCTCTTCCAGAAGAAAGTGGTAACTGCCTTGATGGTAGGTTTGTGTTTTAGTCTGCATTGTATTTCTACTGACTCAGCATTTAGCACAGTACTCAGCTCATAGTTGGGACTTGATAAATATTTCTTCAATGAATGAAATTATATTATAAAGATGTGAAGTAAAATTTAATATAAAATATTTGATTTTTCATAATCATTGTTTATGTTCATAATATTGGATAAACCAAAAAGAGGCTAAAACCAGATGCTCAAATAGTAGTATAATCTCATCTTTATAAAAATAATTATGTGCTTTATTTTAATCTGCCTGGATAATAGTCGAAATGATGAAATATTGTTCTGAGTGTTTTAATGACCAAATTGGGTTCTTTCCATATATTGATTGATTATGCAAAACTCAGTCGTTAAATTAGAAAGAAAAAAAAATATCTTGATTAGAACACTATAATCTTAGAAACAACTATAAATAATGATGCTGTGTCTTTGGGAGGATAGATTAAATAGATATTATCAAACTTTAAAACAACAATGATCTATCATATTTTCCTTTATAAGTCACGATATTTTTTTTTCTTTCGTTTGGTGAAATAGAGATGGAAACTCAAATAGTACATATTTTTTATTTCCTTCCTATTTTTGAGATATTACTGAACAACAAAGTTTGATTAGTTTCCTCACTTTAATTTATTAACTTTATCAGCATTTGATAATTTTTTTAACTTCGGAATAAGAATCCTTCAGATCGAGATAAATTAAAGTTGAATTATAAAGTTTATTTACCTTTCTGACATCATATAATATTTTTTTATTTCTTTTTTTTTTCTGCAATCTCTCATGATAAAGGCCAATTTAAAAGTAATATTTTCTAGTAGCTTGTCTGTCCAATAAGTTGCTTTAGGAAATATAGTTGAGGTTCTTCCTATCTGAAACACAATAATATTTAATATGCTTAAAATATTTATAGTTGTTTTTTTTAAAAAAAGAAAAAAACAGTTATCGCTGCCCAGTACACTGAGATATTCATTTAAAAATGATTGAGATCAAAACAAAGCAATTTTATTATTAGAATGTTTAAAGTAAAAAGTATTTTACTCACAATGAAATTTCTGTGATAAAGATTTTGTTAGATCAAAATTTCATTAAGAAAAACTGACTACTTGATATAGTCTTGCCTATTTTAAATCTGTTAAGTGTTCTGAAACTAGCTATTGAAAAAGGAGTAATAGATTTGTCAGATGCTTTTTATGAATCATGTACACTGATAAAAAATAGATTTTAAGGAATTGTTTTGGACTTGTCAAGTACATACCTAATCTTTGTATACCAGTTATATACATTATAAGGAAACAATAAAAATTTAGCATATTCCTTTTAGTAACTTTTTGTATATTTAATTCATAATATTGCAGTGATATTTTATGAACAAATGTTACATAATCCACTGTGATAAGATAGTGCTTGAGAAATATCTTCTATTTTAATTAAATACGAATTTGGTCTTTTATAAACTTCATAAATAAATATTTAATTTTAAAGGCTATAACTATACTGTGGTTACTTTATTTTTGTTATAACATAAGAAGGCTGATTTTGGATAGCATTTAGACTGCTATGAATATACTTCCAAATGCCATTCAAATCAAAGAGACATATACTAAAGAAAAATACTAACTATAATCTTATCTGTGGGTATGTTCAGAAAGTGAAATGTAGAAAAAAAGAAAACTATCATCAATTGTGGAGTGATATATTTATAGCTATTTACTCCTTTTGACTCTACACATTAAGTTTCAACACTAAGGAAGCCATGAACTATTTTACCTAATATATTTAAAAAGAAAACAATCCATATATATTTCTCATTATTATAAAATTATTTACTTTTCTGATAAATAGATGTTCATAATATTATTTGGTATGTAGCTTGTAGAAGACAAAATTGTGATTAACTTTCATTTTTCTATGTTGTAAAATGTTTCACCTTTTATTTTATATAAGCTATTTGAGGGTCTAGATGGTAACATTAAACCAATATAAGTGAAAATATTGATATCCAGTTACAAAAAAATAGCTAAACCTAATTTCCATGTGGTTTCAATTTTTAAATTTATAAAAATTTTCAACTGATGTCAAGACTACACTACTACTAAATTTGAATTTTCATGGTTCTCTTGTGTGGCATTCTAAATATAACTTAATCTTTTTTATTAAAAAATTGTTATAAAATAAGAATTTAAGAAGAATAAGTAGATTTAAATTTTGTTTGACATCTAAGTTGTTTTAAAATATGTTTCTTTTCATTACGTATGTGTTTATACCTACTCACATGAATAACTATTTAGATCCATTGCTCATACTTAGCAAAATTTTATCAGTGGTACATAAGGCAAATGTTTGTTAGGTATATTCCCCTCTAACTATCTCACCCATGTTAATATGTATTTTTTATAATCCACAAGTAACATACTTTCATATTACAGTAACTTTCAAGGTAAAGTACATAGTATACTATATACAAGATCTCTAAAAGAAGAGGCAGGGTTGTTATGATTATTAAATTTATAATAGCAAGAATAGACTTTAATTATGTCTCAAAGAACACAGCCTTTAAATTTCTTTAACTGTCAAACTTTTTTTTCAAGTGTTATCAAGCTAAACATTTTTTATTATCATAACTTATGGGAAAATACCACTATTTCCTTGGTATCTTATAGAGGTCAGTAGAATTTTACATGTTAGGATTTTTTATATTTATGATTGCTAGTAATATCATTAAAATTACCATTCTTAATCATGCTCGCTATATGATAGACATTGCATTAAGTAATGTAAATACAATCTCTATTTTCACACCAATTACAAAAGTAATATTTACTTTAGAGGCAAAAAATAATAAGTTTCAGGAAGGCTATATTCTTGCTTACTGAATTTTTTAAAATAGATACCTGATAAGAATTAGTTTTATTATCTATAGTTATACTCAACATGAGCTATGGATAATAATTTTCTGTTCAAGTTGTGATTTTCTAGCAGCAGATTTTATGATAGTTTTTGACATTGTCCCTACTAGGAAGATTTTTCAAACTCATACCATCCTGACATACACTACATATAGAGTCCTGGAAAAGAGCACCTTCCCAGTACATATACTTCCTTCATTTGTGTGCTAATGTATTTTAAGGGATTCATTGAACACTTTGCACACTTTTATCACTATAATGTTTGTTTCCATTTGTATTTGGATGTGTTTTTGCCAGTTTTTCAGTTTGAGGGTAGATTGTGATATTGGGACAAACACCGCTAGTTAAATTGCTACTGGGAGAAAGATGCATTGTTATCAGCCTTGCTTCAGTAGTCATCTGGAGAATGTTCTTCCATCTGAAATTCATAATAAGTTGTTAGACATTGGTTTCCTTAGCAGTATTTGAGACAAGCTGTTATTCTTTTTATTCCTTTAAAATTTGTTGTTCTTTAGTAAACCATTAAATAAAGAACTTTTATCTTATAGGACAAACTGTGGCAAGATCAGAAGATAAATCTGAGGAAAAACTTCTGGAAGAACTGAAACATTTGACTCAAGGTTAACACATGAAAACAAACAGTTAGTAGTTAGTATCTTTTTTTTCACATTTTACTTGTTATAAAGAAATTGACTGAAATTTATTTCACAGCAATGATAAAAATGAAGCTGCTGCAGTATACAACCGATAAAATAGATGCAATTAATCTTTAATTTTAAAAAATCAACCATGAAAACAGTAGCGATACTAAATTTTAATTAGTAGAGTATAAAACCGAAGAAATAAAACAATCTTGCTCAAAAGTTAAAGACTGAAATTGCAAATTAATCTGAAGTTGAGAGATTTAGATTTCTCCATTTAATAGTCAGTTATCAATCCCCACAAAATAAATGAAATTAGAAGTGATTCTGCACATGTGGGTGGAGGTCTAATCCATATTCTAATTAAATTTCCATGTATTATCAAAGGACACCAGTCTGAAATAAAGTGAAGACATACCTACTTATATATTAATGAACAGATGTTTCGCCTGTGTGCAAACATGCCTTAGAGAGGGAGAAGTGAATGTGGAGTCTGCACAAATGTAGAATAAATGGAAAAATAATTTTAAACATGAGAGAGGTCTTGCATGAAAAGACAATGGAAATGTACCAGAAATAACTGAATCTTCTGCATCTACCAAAAACACAAAACTCAACTGATAAAAGAAATTAATTTAATTTGTTCTTCAAAAATTATATTTTTTATTTCTGTTTTTAGCATTACATTTTTAATTTATAAATTTGAAATAAACACAATTTAATTTTAGAATTTAGATTTATTTCCTCATCGAGATGATAGGACATATGGATAACCATTGTTTTACCTTCCTACTGCATGGAGTTCCAACCTAAACATGGAATTGTGAGTAAGTAAAATCTAAAGTGACAAGGTGTCTAGGTGATCTAGCGGAAAGAAATGGGCTTTGTTATCAGAATGACTTGGGTTATTGCTCATTTCAAACTATGTCTAGCCAGTTGATTTGTCCAATTTAACTCACCCTAGTTCTCCATTTAACTGGTAAAGATAATAACTGCTTAGAAAATTCGTTATAAAAATTAAGTTGGTTAATATATGTGAAAGCACTTAGTCCAAAGCTAGAAACTTGATAAATTAAAATTTCCTTTTTTTTTTCCTTTTCTCCCTTTATCTCCTTCTCATCCTTTATGCTCTAGAGATTTTTTATAGTGTAGATTAGTTCAAGAGTTCAGAATGTCTGCAGGCTGGATCCTAAAGACTCTGCAAACACTGACTTTCAAGCACAGAAAAGAGACCACCTCATTTCTATCAGAAATAAACAGAAGTTTATATAAATGAATCTATTTGGTTTTTATCTATCTATTCTCAACACTTTTGTACCACATCTGAGATATACAACTTCATCAATAGTTAAATAGTTTGAAAAGATAAAAATATACTATAATATCCTCATTCAAAGATTCTTAAATATGAATTCATAACTGTATAAAAATTGGATCTTTTAGTCTTTAAATTTTTTTTGTGGTTCTACTACAAAACTTAAAAAACAAAAGTATTTATCACCATTTATACGCTATGTTTAAGTTGAAGGCATTAATTCGCTCTTGTTGGCATAATAATCTATTTCACATGCTAAACATAAGAAAACTGTAAAACTATTATAGTTTGAAATAAATGGCATTTTCAATTTTTAAACTGTTTATGCTGGCATTTCTAATTTTGTGAATTACAATATCTTTATTTCTCTTTAAATTAACCTCTTACATTGTATTTATAACAGCTATTTTAGAGCTCTAGAGAAATAAAAATAAATTTAAATATTTTACATAATTTTTTTCATATTTTTTTGCTAGTTACCAGTAGTATAATTGATATTTATTCAGGATGTCTTTAATATGGTTATTTTTCATGATGAAAAATGTTTGACCTATATTCTATAGAAAGAAATATAATTCTGCAAATAGGCATACACACTAACAGTATGCGGGTGTGAGAGGAGGTTTCTTCTTAAACATGGATGTATAGTATAGTCATTAAGGAGCTATGCTCCAAAGCATTGTACATTGGCGTTAGTTCTTCCAGATGGTTTTCTAGACTCTTTTCTCTGTTGTCTCATTCCAAGCTACTAAAAACATTCAAGACACCTTTCATAATGTCGTAAGATTTCCACAATTCTCTAATTGCTCAATCATTTTTACTTTCATTCTCAACCATTTCATGAGGGTCCTCTGCATACATTTCGGGGGAGGGGTCAAAACTTTGATTTAAAACTTTACTTCAATTATTTCAAGGTTCACTTTGTCTATTTAACAATAAAATTTAAAAGATACCTTAACGCGTAGATGGAATCTTTTTGAGGTTGAACTAATTTTTATATTCTTTTTTTAGGTATTAAATTATCAAATATTTTTGCTGATCATTTCACTATAATCATCTTTCATTCTCATTTGTATTTTTATTTTTTATTAAATTGCTATTTTCCATTTGTAAATATCTAATTGTGTTTATATTTAGAGCAGGTTCATGATAGAATTTATATATGAGGTACTAATATTTAGTAAAGTCTATACTACTTTACAAAATAAAGATTATTAACCCTAAGTATGAAGAGCTGGTTGAAGGTAAATTCTGTTTAAATCATAATTAATCTGCCAATTAGATTTACTTACTTATACCAAAATCTTTTCCCAGTTCAAAAAATCAAGAAGAACATTAAAACATAATGCTGAAATAAATTTCTAGGCCCAAGATGGAGCTGCTTCTGCTTGATGGGTGCCTACACTTGCAAATCGAAATAGACAATTTTCATGTTCCTGTAAATGCTCCACTTGGCCAGAAATACAGTATATCCAGTCAGCCCCAAGCATCAAACCCACTCTGGGCTCTATTCTATTTTCCTTGTTCCTCGATCTCTCTAAATAAGGTCAGATATGCAACCCCAACTGGTCACATTCTGTTGCTGTGTTGCTGCTTCTAATGCTCTATGTCACTTGCTCTTGTTCAAACCTCCTTTACAAAGAGTGCTCCACTGCTTGTGAGACACTATATTTCCCAAATCCATAGATTGTTTCCCCTTGAAGAAATTAAACTCTGTTATTAAATTGTTCTATTTTCGTCATTTGATGACAAAAAATGTAAACATAAGTTTTAAACAAATTTTCTTTAAAAATTTTAACATAAAAATGGGCAATTTTAAAGGTAAAGTTTAATTTCATATTTATAAGTAAATAATTTTTCTCAATTTAATATCACTTATTACATATAAATGATCTCTAGAGTTCTAATGGTAGAAAGAGAATGTAATTAAATAAAAAAAGATATAAAACAACCAATGTGGCTCTATATAAGTTAGGTAGAGATCAAAAAAATTTATCTTTATTTATACATAGTCTTTTATAAACCTGAGTAACCAACAGACTATCTGGACCTAAAATTGATGAATAAGACAAGATCAGAACTTGTGCATTTTTGAATTTTAATCATTTTTATCATTGTTAGGTTTCTATAACTTCTGCAATGTAATACTCTTTTTCTTTGCTACTGGTACACAAAAATTCCAACAGAGAAGGAGCAAAGTATGGGAAGATATACCTGGTTTCCATCAGACCACAGGGTTCAAATTGAAGCTCTGATTTTTTCTAATAACCGTGGAATTTTGAGCATCTTAAACTCTTTAAGCCTCAGTATCCTTAACATCACCACCTGTTGATGATGATCATACTTCCTTAGAGGGCTGTCATAATGAAAGTGAAATCTTGAGCACAGAGCTAGCACATAAGCAGCTAATAAATTTTAATTAATGTTATTATTAACACAAACAACACAATAGGCTTAAAATTATTAATCCAAAGCCTACTCGGTCAGTACTTTTTAAAGAATATTCTGACCACACAATAAGGCTAAATAATAATAATTATTATTATATGCAAATAGCATTCTTCAAGGACTTATTTTTATTATAACATATTCATTTTACATTAACAAATTAAATTTTAACAAACATTGTATATTTCCCTCAATGCTAGAGGACACATGGAACACACTACATAGCATGTTATGTAGTCTCAAGGTCAATATCTTGTCACTACTTTTACTAGTTTACATATCAGAGGTTATTTCTCTATCTACTCGTCTTGTTAGCTTGTGACTTCTTGGACTATTGTAAAGTTGCTTGCTTTCTACCTTAGTTCTCAGAAAACTACAGCTTCTGATTTGTCTCTCATCTTAAAAAGTAAAATAAGAATTCTTTAGAATTTAGGGCACAGTACAAGTCAATGGTTCTAAATGATGAAATGCAACCTTTTCTATGGAATAAAAATAATAAAAAAAATATTTTATGATAGCTTTTATTGATGTTCAAAATATTTAGGTGGTGGTTTTATTTTCCCTTTGTTTCTCATCTCTTGATTCCCTTTGCTTGTCCTCCACAAAATTCAAGTTACTGTTTGACTTCTAACCAAATGGCTTGTATTGTATTTAAATGCATTGTTTTCTTTAAAAAAAATAAACAAACAAACCAATAAATAAATAAAATTAGGTAGATGATTATGATGCTGACACAAAACCAAAAGTAGTCACATTAATCACTATACAATTCCTATCAGCACACAAATATGTTGTAATATTCCTCATATAAATGCAAAAACAATAAAAAAAATTCCACCCTGGCTTTTCCTTACATCTCTTGATTTGATTTCATTACTGTATTTCAGAGTAAAGATCTTTGAAAAAGTTGATTCACATTTCAATTTCTAATTCCTCTCCTCCCACTCTCTTTAGAATCTCTATTAAGGTTTTATTTCCTACTCTTCCTTCAAAACATCACATGTATTTGATACAAATAACCTCCACATTTCCTAACCTACAGACTTTTATATACAGTTTTATATAGTTTTCATTATACTCATTCTTTATTTGCTACAAATATTCACTCCCTTCTTGAAGTGCTTTCTTCATTTGGTTTTGGGGAGATATTCTGACTCATTGGCTACTCATTCTCTCTGTTGATTGCTCTGCCTTCTCCTGACCTCTAATTTTGGAGAGCTCAGACATCTGCTCTGGCTACAGCCTCCATAAATGATATAATCTTGTCTAATGGCTTTAAATAACATCGCTATGCTATTAGATACCAAATTTATATCTCTAGCCCTTACCTCGTTCTTGAATTCCAGACTTTAGTGTCAGAATAACTATTTTATTGCTCCAAGTGTCTGCAAAATAGGTACCTTAAACTTAAAATGTTTAAAATAGAGCTTTTGATTACAAAATCCCAATAACATCCTCCCATCATAATTTCTATTTCAGAAAATGGCACCTCTATCCTGTTAGCTCAGGTCAAAAACCTTAGAGAATCCTTGTCTCCACTTTTTCTCTCGTATCCCACACCCAAATTATCAGCAAACCCTATCAGATCTTCTTTCAAAGTATATCCTGAATTTAATCCTTTATTTCTACTTAAACCAAGTCCAAGACACTATCACTTCTACACTGGCCTCTTAGCTCTTCTATTTTACCCTTATTTATAGATCAATCAGAGAGATGCCTATGAAGTTAGAGTCTAACTATGCCACTCAGCTGCCCCCAATCTTTCATGGCTTACTCTTTCACTCAGATCCCAAGGATTTATCTAGGCTTCAAATCCTAAATAACTTGGCCCTCTATACTTCTCTGATTTTACTTTCTACCACTCAGCACTCACATATACTAGGTTTCTTGCTGTTCCTGCAACATCTTAAATACTCTAGTCTTAGAGCATGCCCTTGCTCCTTTCTCTTCTGAGAAAACTTCTCTAAGATATAGACATGGTTATTTCCTCCCAGATGTCCACATGAGTAACTCTGTCACTCTGCGCTAATATAGCTTTGTCAGAGGCTTTTCATGACATCTCTACAAATAACATTACAATCTACTCTATACACCCAATTATGCTTAATATTTTTTTCAGAGCTCTGGTCACTATAAAATACATTATATATTTATTTGTTTATTGTCTTTTTCCTTCTATTAGATTGTAAGGCCCTTGAAGGTAGAGATTTTTGCTTTGTGTTACCTCCCAGTGTTTTTCTTTGCTTTTTGTATTTTTCTCTGCACATATTTTCATTACTGCTGTATCCTCTAGGTAATAATTGGTGCTCATAGGCTTTCAAATATATTTGCTGAATGACTTAAATGAGAGAATGAAAAAACAAATCACTATAATACACGATCCATCTATACACAAAAAAATTTTACTTGTGATTAGCAAGTGCTCTATATAAATATAGATTATTTTTTAAGGAGTTTGATAAAATGCATAATTTTTTATACTTTCATAAACATTATCAAACAAGTGTGATTGAAATTATAGATTCTCAGCAAAACATAAAATCTAACACATGTGACAACACTGGATATAATTTTGGTTTGTAATGGTTTATCAGATAAAATATATTTTTAATTAATATTTTAACTCTAGTAATAAAACAAATATTATTTTGATCTCAATCCTTACAAACTGATACACCAAAAATAATTCAACTTCATTTGTGTAGGGTAAAGACTCACTTGCTTTTACATAACAAAGGTCTGTGGACAAGTTATTATTAACATTTCATTTACAATAAATCTACAGATCATCCCAAGAAGTTAATAATTCCTATCATGATAATATGAAGGAATCCAGGCAAAATATTAACATATATATAAAAAAAGGAATGCAGTTATCTTTTTCAGCATTCGAATTTGAATGTTATTGACTGGGAAGGCAAATTGGATTAAGAATAATTTTTTGGACTTCATTAATCTGACCAAACACATTGTAGTTTTATCTCATTAAGGAACAGTCAAAAACATGTAGCATTTTATAAAATAAATAAAGTCTCTGCATTTTATTCTTTGTGAAATTTGAAGTTATTATTTCATATCTGATAGTTTTTAAAAAATATTGCATTTATATGTATATTCTTGAAATAATTATAACTTCAATATATAAAAAAATAATTGATTAATTCTAATTTCAGACTAAAGTTAAGGTTTACAAATGTTATAGTTATTTTCCAAATACAGAAAACACTGAGAAACAGAGAACAAAGCACATTAAGTTACTTCTAAGTAGTGGATCTTATAAATTTGACTTTTATGTTTTAATGAGCCCCATTATACTACAAAAGCATTTGTTTTTCTTTCTTTACTGTAATAGAGTATTTTGAAACACTTAGTCAAATATATTTTAGTTTTATAGCTGTCTTCACAGATGTAGCCCTTTGGGGATTTGGTTTTTCTTCTCATTCCACTGTCACTGATGGTAAAATACTGTTGCACTCTGAAATGGTTTTACAAGTGATCTTATGTACACTTTAAATTGTCCTGTAACATCACATAATTCTTTCTTTTCAAATAAATTACACTAATGTATATATATCATTTTTCACCTACATTTATGTTCTATCTGGCAAACTTAAAGTACTTTAACAGGAACACTGGAGCTAACATTAATTGTTTTATTTCTTGCTGAATAATTCCTCACCTAATTCTTAAGGGAGGAAAAGGACTTAAAGTAATAAAACATTAATGCTGTCAACATAGCAGTAAAATAAATCCAAAGAGATTTGAACCCTGGTCCTTTTGCAAAGTCATCAAAATGTTCCAGTTAGGTTAATTACAATAACATACCACAAATAATTATAGAATCAGAGGGTAAAGATTTTTTTCTTCATTATGGAAACCACATGAACTATTATCTGTCAGAAAATCTAATTATAAGCCTGATAATAATTGGACTAGATAGCCAGATGACAGTGTTTCACAGATTTAAATTTCTCGTTATATGTCACAATGTCTAATTTTAGTCTGTTCTCTGTCCTTACTTTTGTAACATTAACCAGGCAGGTATCAGCATGCTAACATGTTAAAATTATGAGTTTGCAACCAAATACATTTCCTAAGCATATTTAATGACTGCTTTTAATAATTCATGGTGAAGGCAACCTGGTGAATAGATAATACAAGGAAATGAAAGCTAATAGTCTTGAGTCATAGTTAATCTTTGTTCTGTCACCTATTAGCTCCAATTCCCTTTTGTTCTATGGACCACACTTTTCTCATCTGAAAAAAATGTTAGATAGTGTCATCGTTTCAACATTTTTCATTCTAATAGAATCCATATATTTCATACCTCATCAGTGTAATGGTTCCATTCATGTTAAAACTATCTTTTTGATATATTTAAGATATCTCTTAAGTGTGTTGTAATTAAGTCCTAGAATATTATTTTGTTAAGTTGAAAAATATATTTAAAAAAAACAAATTCGAGTGTAATTTGAAAATTAATTTCTTGGTGAAGGAATTGCATAAACTCTGTATAATGAATACAGACATATTCTAAATTCCTATACAGAGATTTAGAATGAAGGAGTACTGGGTCTTCACTTATACTTTTTTTGACATTTCTTCAGCTTTTCTATTACCTCTTGGAAACATAAAATAATTCCAGATAAGAAAAATCAGGAAATACACTAAGAAAATATGCTTATTTGAAAAATAAGTAGGATTGAAATTTTGCTTTTTCAATTACTTTATTTCTCATGTCATATAGAAGTAACTAAGAAAAAATATACCTATTAAACACTACATATAATTAAATCAACTTCACATTATAAATATTAGAAAATATGTTATTATTGAGTACATTTCTTATACTATAATCAAGTTATGGCAATACATATGAAGCATACATCTCTTAGTGTGTGTGTATACAGATATATATATATATAAGTTATATATACATATATACATATATGAGTTATATGTATCTCTCAAATAATCCAAATTAGGAAGTTCGCTGCTTTAGAAATTTGGCAAATCTGTAATATTTAATGATTACAATTATAATTTAGTACACAGAAGAGTGTCTATTTTTAAATTGTCTCAATTATTTCAAGAAATCTTATGCACTAAGAAATTATGGCTTAGCATTTAATTTAATCACATCTACTTTCCATTAAAAAAATCAAGAACCGTTCTTATCTATTTTTTACAAATCAGTAAACCATAGGACTAAAATTTTAGTAATATATTTTTGTTTCCATTTAAAAATTAAATTATTTTGTGATAAAGTTCTTTACAGTGTAAAGGAATAAATAATAAAGAAATAAAATACATGAGACTAGCAGCAGGTATGCTGTTGTAAAGTTACTTACAAATACTTTGTTAAATAATTTTTTGTTTTCATGATATCAAAATAGGATAAAATAAAGTGATTTGTGTCAATAACATTTATTTTTGACAAAAATGTGTTAGGAAACATTAACCATTTTAGAGGGGCTCTGAATAAATAAATTCACAAAAAAAAACCAGAAGCAAGTTAATTGCCTCAACTTTGCAATTTACTTTTGTTTGTTTGAAAACTTCAGATCAGTTAATGTTAAGCCAGGAAGTTAAACAATTATACATTTTTAAGTGGAAGCCAAGTTTAATCTTAGATAAGAATAGATCGAAGTAGTTTGTGTTGGTAGTGGAAAAATTGAATTATTTAACAGAAAGGAGGAATGACATTTTCTGTCATTGAAAAGGTATATTTTAATGTGTTAGTTAGAGAGGTGTATTTATATCCCCATTTTACAGATAAGAAAAAAAACAGTTAAGAATTTTAAGTAACTTGCCTAAGGTTATATATACATAGAATCTGCAGAAAGGTTAACACTAAACACATCAGGGCAGTCACATACGATGGGGAAGACTGTGTAACTGTTCTGTGAATGACAACCCCTTGAAGTTGTACACAAGAGCTCTGAATAGATGACCTAGAGAGGGTTTAGTAAACAAAAGATGTTCTGCAACAGTAGGAGGCAACTGCATGGGTCCTGGAATAATGATCTTCCCTTATCTTACATTATCCTACTAATTATATTTTGGCTTATTTTTCTTCTTTAACTGTTCCGGTCTCTGATAAATCAAGTTTGCTTTCACCAATTTCCTTTATTGCTGGGATAGTGCTGGAAGGATGTTATTAAGTGCTGCTTAATTTAATTTGTTGGTCATCAAATCATTACTTGGATGAACAATTGATGGTATATATATATACTTATTGTATTGATATTTCAACATATATTAGCATAAGATTTTGGATGTAATGCATATATATATACTTGTGTGCTATTAGGGTAAGCTTTTTAAGTTCACTTTTAGAGATGAGATTGAGGGTAAAGCAGAGGCAATCAAAGTACATATAGGTGGTAATTACAATTAGCAAAGCCCTAAATTATATCATGGCTTCTGTTTTGCAAGGAATCTCAAACACTGCTAAAGATACTAAATGTGAATACCATTTACTCTTGCCACAGAGTGATTTTTTTTTTATTTTTGTCAAGAAATCAAATTATAAAAGTTTTTATATATCTTGGAAATTAGTAAAATCTATTAAAGTAACAAAAAATGAGTTCAAAGAATTGAATGAAAAATATAAAGGTTAAGATTCCCTTGAAATATAAATGAGAGGAGAGGTTGTGCTTTTATCTTCACCCATGATGGAGTGATTGAAACTAGATTAGTCCTCTCACCATAAACAATTATAATACTGGACAATGAAAAAACAAGGCAATAAGTTTCCTAAACTGGATAATAGGCAGCACAAATCTGACGTTTGAGACGGGGAACTCCAAGTCGAGTCCATATTTACTGTGGTTATTCGCATGATAATTTCTTATCAAAGATACAGCATGCTTGAGCCTAAGCAGAGTATAGTAGTTCTAGTGAGGTTAAGAGATAGAAATAAGAATTCTGAGACGTGGAAGAAGCTAGAATCTGGGGAGCAGGACTCCAGAAAGGAGGAAGCTTGGCAAAAGGTATGAGCTAGAATTCTCCCTGCAGATCTTTGGTTGGGCTAGAATTCTCCCTGCAGATCTTTGGTGAGAGTATAAGAGGCTCTTCAGAGAGACAATGCTGCAGAGCTGAGAGCAGAAAAATGATTGGACAAGTTGGAGAATGAATAACTATAATAATATTGACAACACTTTGTTTATATCTCATTAATACCTCATTGATACTCAGTGTTCAGTTGAGTGGAAGTCCAATACCTTAGAAGTAAGAGAATACAATGAGACCTAGTCTATGCTCACCCTAACAGATTTTTAAACCAAGTACCTGCAATATCCTCAATATAGACCCTGCCAAGTTGGAGGGTCTATAAAATATCTTGGACTTTCTATGGATCCACCCTAAACAAATATAAAGCCAAGCCTGTTATACATTTAAGTCAAATTCAAGTCTAAACACACCCTTTAATTGAACTGCCTGGTAAAATAAAACATGTTTCCCCCTTTAATTTTTTATCCCCCAGTGGATAAAAAATTAAAGGCAAACTAAAACATCTATATAAAAATAGAATGGAATAATAAAAAAAAATTTCAATTAATGCGAAAAAAGCTTCAAAAGAGCAATTGGAAGGACAAATTAAAAAATAGCAAGATGGTAGAATTAAACAAAATCATATTGATAATTACATTAAATGCTAAATGGATTAATTACACCAACTGTGTGAAGAAGGTCTTTTTTTTAAAAAAAAAAAAATAGGTGGGTTGTATAAAAATGTGGAACAAAATATATTATGTAAACATAACCATGGGAAACTTGATGTGTCTATCACAATATTAGAAAAAGCCAACTCCAGGACAAAGAGAGACATTTTATGATAAAAAAATAAATTAATCAGAAATGCATAATCATAAATGTACATGGAATTAATAGTATTGATTTAAATTACTAAAGGGAAAATTATCAGAGCTAAATGGAGAAATAAATAAAACCACAATTATATTCAAAGATGTTAATACCCCTCTCTCAGTATTGAAAAAAGTAGACAATATTAGGAAGAGTATTAGAAGACCTGAGCAACCATAAACTAATTATTTACAGAACACATCTTCAGTCAAATAACTGAAGAGCACAGATTTATTTCGAGAATACATAAAATAATATTATATCTTGGGTTATAAAATAATAACCCATAAAGATTATATCTTGGGTTATAAAATAATTTTCAATATATTTCAAAGGGGAAATCTACAGAACTTACGGTTCTTACTAGAACTGGCTTAAATTAGAAATACACAACCAGATAACTAGAAATTATCCAGATATTTGGATGTTAAATAACATTACTAAACAACTCAGTGGCAAAATAATCATAAAGAAAAATTTACAATTACTTTGAACTTAATCGTAATGAAAAATACAGTATATATTTGACTCATTATTTAAGAAGGAAATAATCTATTAAAACTTATTTTCCTGAATGATAATTATAATTCTTAGTTCTATTCTTTTACTTTCTGAATATGTCATTTCGAGGTCATGTGGAAGTATAAATCTACGAGTTCTAGATATTGGCATTATCGACCTTTGGAATGAATAATTCTTTGTTTTGGGGGCTCCCTGGTGCATGACAGGATGTTTAGCATCTTCTTTGGCCTTTACTTGCCAGTAGCACCTACACTCCTAGTCATGACACTAAAAGACCGCTCTAGACGTTATTCCCTGGGATGACAACCACAAAGTTAGAGCATCATGTTTGTGGGCAGACAGATGTGGTTAGATTCCAAACCTAGCACTTACCAATTTTGTTTCCACTGGAGTTTACTTAACCATTCTAAGCTTCTATATTTGTTTAGCAGTATGCTTTGGAAAAAGATAATGCATACTAGGATATTAATATGTTTGCCATCATGTGAACTCTCAACGCATATGTTGTATCTGTTCAATTGTGTAACTATAAAGAAACTCATCAACTAAAGCGACATCTCGTTATGGGTAAACTACTTTAATCTTTTGGTTTATAATCTCATTTATATGAATTTATTATTATAATTAATGTGTCAATCTTCATCTTTTTCCATTAAACTATGTTAATCATAGAAGTAGATTAGGATTAAACAATTTATTCTATTAAGTATCAAAGATTCTCTTCTTTGATCTGTTTCTGTCTGAGTGCCATAAACAAGACATTTACCACATCTGATTCTCAGTGTTCTAGATTGTGGCATGAGAAGATATAAATTTCTTGATGCTTTCAACATCCAAAGTTGAAACATAGAAAGTCCTTTAAAAATTACAAGCATCAATAATTTTATGAACTATTTCTCCTTAAATTATTTATAATCTCTAGAATTGTGAGAAAGAATTAAAAACATTCAAATGATTTAATATGGATATAGCCTTTAGGGAGAGAACAGAATGAGATATAAGTAATTCTAATGAGTATCCAAAAAAACCACGGTTTCTCTTTCAAGAAGCTAGTTTAGTCTAGTTTAGGATGCTCAAGACACAATGAAAGATAGCATATAGACAAGGTATAGTCAATAACCTCTGTGAGAGTAAAAGCGGTCTGAAGCAATTACAACTCTAGGAATTAAAGACATGCTTGATGAAACATGCCAGTGCTGAGGACCTTAAAAAAAAAACCCAAAACTAGTAGGACTTGTGCCATCAAAAAGGAGAGGGCTACTGAATATCTTAAACAAGGCACATAGCAAGGAAAGGCTCTAAGGTACAGTTAAGCTTTAAATCTTTGGCATTAATGAGCTACGTGGCCTACCACGCAGTCAGATGTTGTTGGGGAATATGGGTTGCAGCAAGATTACAGAGGCTTCTTAATGCTTTAGATGGAAGAATTTTAGCTTTATACACAGTGTAAAGTACTTTATACACAGATAAGTATCAAACATTTTTAAGAATTTTATAAGCACTTTGTAGAAAGAGACACACAATAACAACATGGAGTACAATGAATTTCAAATGGAGGATGGAAAAGAAACCAGAAAGCAATCATATCACTATCAACATTCTTTTAAATTATAAAAGACAGTATGACAGATTGGATTAATCCAATAGATCAATTTGTGAGCTTCTCTAAGCACTCCTTTTAAAGATAGATGCCCAAATTTCTATTTTTTTAATGTATTCACATTGATACAAATTATTGTAATGTATAAAATTTGTTTTTGGTTTACAAATGCAGTGAAGAAGAAAACCTTATTATCTATACACATACATTTATATCTTTAGAAAATATGCAAATTAGAAAATATATTCCAACAGATTATTTTCTTTAGACTCTTAAAGACATAATATTACACTATTTAAAACATATAATATTAAGTGTGTTCTTTTGTAGTCTCTGATTATGCATCAGTCATAGGAGTGCTCAAGTAGAAAACAGCTTAGCTAAATATGAGAAGCCTTGTAGCTCCTGTCCAACACACATCACCTAAAAGTGCTGACAAATCTATTAAGGTAAAAATTTTGATAAAATGGAAAACTCTGTATTTTAAGCAATCTGAGGGCCAAACCTATTACCGTCTTGCCCTTTGATTTCCCAGAGCAGGCATGTGTTTCTTCACATAGCAAGTACCACTGTACCCCTGCTTAAGAGAATAAAGAGAAGGAATATTTCTATCCTTTCCTAAATCTGTGAACATTACAAACTTTCAGGTTAAAAAGCATGGTCACAATAATTCTAGTTCCCAACATCTATTTCCATATAAACTTTACATTGCTAAAGTGCTTTGCAATATTTTGGAAATTAAATTAGAAAATATTTTTCATGCAAGTTCTTTGATGATTCCTTTTAAGCACACTGATGCAAGGAATTGAAATTCACTACATCATCATCATCATCATCATCATCATCATCATCATAATAAACAACCAGCTTAAGGTACAAAGAGAGGACATATTTAAAACGTTTCTGTGCCTTTAATGAAGTCTACAGTGGACACCAAGCAAAGCTAAGCAAACAAAACAAGCAAAACAAAATAAGAACAATTACAAAAATTGACACTTACCCATATTTTGCAAAATTTGCCCAGCGTTTCATTATGGATCTACTCAAAATTTCCTCAGCTTTTGTGTAATTAACTCTTCTATCCAGAGGTAAACCAAAGACAAATTCAATTTCATAACCATGCATCACTCCCATCCATTCTGGCCAAGGAAGTTTGGACGATCGATGTTCAAAATAGTAAAAAAAGGTACTATTTTCCCATTGTGAGAACTTTTTGGTGAACTCTAAGGCAGGGCATATGATATTGTAATCCCCAACAACATCATCCAAGGCTTCACGGTAATTTTCAGCTCTCTGATCATCTAACCAGTCCATGTAATGGAAGAGGATCGATTCCCTTCCAAATTCACTCACTCCTGGAAAAAATATTTTTAAACCTTCTTGAAATTCTCTTCTAGTTATAATACTATTGTTATCTTTGCTGAAACCAGGAGCACCGTATACCAAAAATGCTGTCCCTTCATCTTTATTAACACCCACCAAGATCTGGGTTTTTTTGAACTGTCCAAGTTGGAGCAGTGTGTCTGGCATGTCAGTGAGAAAATCACCATCTACAGTTGGACCAAAATTTACTGATAAGAGAGTATCATAGGGGACAACAAACATTTCATTCAGAAGAATTTCCTGGGGATCTTTATTTCGAAGGCATTTGATTATCTCAGTCTCATTTTCTCTAGCACAACCAATAAATTTAGCTAAGGTGAATGTTCTGTTCCTAGCTTCGTAAAGAGACATTACCGCCCAAGGGGCGTTAGAAGATCCACTTTGCAGAATGGCTCTAGTAAACAATGGTTGGCTTCTAGGAGAAAGTAAATGAAGGCTAACTGAAGCTGCTCCTGCACTTTCTCCAAAGAGAGTTACACTTTTAGGATTTCCACCAAAAGCTGCTATGTTTTTTTGGACCCACTGAAGTGCCAACTGTTGGTCAAATAAGCCCACATTCCCTGGTGCCTCAGGATTTCCTGGTAAAGCTAAGAATCCTAGAGCACCCACCCTATAGTTCATTGAAACTATGATAACTCTTTCAACCCGTGCCAGAAACTTGCCATCATAAACATGTAAAGATGATGTTCCAGTTTGAAAACCACCACCATAGATCCATATCATTACAGAAGCATTTTTCGGTTTAGGTGCTGGAATCCACACATTCAGATATAAACAGTCTTCACTGAGGTCAGTATTTGGATTCCACATCTCTGATCCAAGGAAGCCTGGAAAACTTTGATCTGTGTTTTGATAGCAGGAATTTGCATATTTTGTGGCATTCCAAATATTGGACCAGTTGGCCAAGGATTGTGGCTTTTTGAATCGAAGACTACCAAGAGGTGGCTGTGCATAGGGAATTCCGAGAAAGGCTGTTACTGTGCCACCAAGAACTGACAAGTTCATCCCTCTGACTTTACCATTCTTGGTTGTAATAATGATGTCTTCTTCAGTGTGTGACTTTTCGATAGGCACCCAGAGCAGAAGAAACCGCAAAAGAAATTGGATGCATACAATTGTACCCTTGCTCTGCATATTGGTTTCTAAAAGAGAGGTAGATAGGAAGTTTTAACAGTCTCATGCACCTATATTTTATTGATGCTAATTAAAATATAGTAGCTCTTATTAATCCTACAAATGATGAAAAATAATAAATCTGCTACTACTAGAAAGGCCTGTGTAAAAAAATGACAAAACAATTGAAGATATTTCCATTTTTGATTTCAAAAAGAAATAAGTGGAATAAAAAAATTGAAATTATTTCACTTTGGAAAAATTTATTATCAAACCTCTGTAAGGAAGATTTAGCATTTTGAATAGAAAGTTTGTCTTAGGCGCTTATATATATATATATATACACATATATACACACAGCCCTACAATAAGTGGCATTCAGTGGTAGCCTACTTATGGCAAATATAATTTTTACCTTAGTTAGAGGAAGAAGTATAAGATCTGGTATTCTTTGAAATATGTACAATTCTAATCATGGCTGGCTGGCTTCTGACAGAACTGTGAAGTATGTTAAGATCATTTAAGGATCCTTAGATTTCTGTTATTATCTTTTTTTGTTTCCATGGTCTTTTCTGTGATCCTTTTTGCCTAGTGGTTTATTCCTTTATATAATCTTAGTCTATGCTCAGAATAGATTTTGGACAATCTATTCATTGAATGTTAAGTAACAAAAAAAACCCAGTAGTTACTTTTTATCCTACAAATTATGAAAACTAATAAATCTGCTACCATTATAAAGGCCTATGGGGTGGGGGTGGGGGACAAAAAAACAGAAAGGGAGGGCTGCGGATACGTAACAATTTCTCTGAAGCTGAATAACCATGAAGGGCTTCTCTACCTAAATTACAATGTCAATGGAGAGAACCAGTGGTTGATAATATGTGTGGGAGGAGATAATGATTTAGAAGTAATTTTACACTGAGATTATGCAATGCACACTGTTAATTTGTTAATAAAGTATGTACAACTAGCAAAGTTAAATGTGTTAGCATGGTCAGACTTACTTGTATTTTGATAGTGGACAAAATGAGTGAAATAAAAGGACTAAATCTGATAAATTACTTGGAAAAGTGGGGGAAGCAAAAGTAATCTTTGAGATCTACAAAATCATAACTATTTATAATTTTATTAAATAATATTCATTTGGTGATATGAAAAGACCATTTTGGGAGTTCAAAGTTTTATTAAAAATTTGTAATGCACTCTTGAGTTTTTAAAAACATAATAATTTGAAAAATCAGATTCTGAAATCCATGTGACAAAGAGATACAGAAAATGTAATGCAAAATATCATTTAAAAACACTAACACTTTTGTATAATGGAAAGAAAAACTGATACAAATTGTCAAATACAAACACTAAACTCATCCACATAATAATAACAAAGGTCCACAAACATACAAAGTCTTCTCTTTACTACTTTTTGACACTGTAATTATAAATCCAACCTATGTGTCCAAGAAGCTAATTCTCTAAGTATTAAGAATTATTATTATTATTATTATTATTTTTATTATTATTATTTCAATTTAGATTGTTTTAAAAGGTAGATTGTAAGGCCCTATTCTGATAATTGTCTCAGATTGGAGATACTCCATTTAAAATCAGCCTCATTCACCACCTGCTCATAGGAGCTAGTAATTAACAAGTATTTTTGGTCCTCTCAAAATATCTGAATAAACTAGTTCATTGAGGATGGTATTTTGTCCAGTGCCCAGGACTTACAGATATATCTCTATCTCTGTCTCTGTTTATATCTTTGTCTATGCCTGTGACTGTGTCTATATCTATATATCTATATCTAATTCTATTGATATTCACATATATGCATATATTTATACATATATTTATATATAATTATAGTTATAAGGTTTTTAAAAATCAAATGGGATTATTATTTTTTATGTTCTCCATTTCGATACAATTGAATTTGTGCCAAAACCAATATTTTATATTATTTAAGTATATAATATAATATTTAATGCTATTTTTATACTTTTATAATATTTAGATATTATTATAATTATAATAAACATAATTTGTTATATTATAAATAATAATAAATAAATATGATATAATAATAGAAAATCTCCTATGACTTGACACTTACTAATTAAATTTTATATTTCTAACAGTTTAAGAGTATTAAAGGCACTGCTACCATAGTTTTTGTTTTTTTTCTTCTATAATTTTTAAGCCCTTTCTTTTAAATTAATGGGGGTGGGTATTTGGAGAAGAGCAAAATATTACGGTGCATTTTTTTTTTTTATTTTTTAAAAACTTGCTTTGGAAAGCAAAAGGAATTAAGATACAAAACCTGTTTCCTCTGAATTGCATTTCAACAGATTAATCACAGCATCTCTGGTCAGATTCATTCCTCTCTTCAGCTTAACTCAATGAATGTTCTACTG